>NW_027598347.1:0-47055 GCF_964194155.1 Cetorhinus maximus | reverse complement strand
CTCTCCCCCTCTCCCCGGTACTGAGATACGGGGGAGTTGACAGGGTAATCTGTGTTTCGCTCTGTCAGACCGAGTGGTTGTTCCAGCTCCAGCCGCTGCCACTGCTCTCCTGAGGCACCCAGAACTCTCCAGACTCGCACACAACTTCTCAACAACACACACGAAGCAGATCTCGGCCTGTAAAACCCTTCCCCCAAACTTCACAATCATCAGACAGGTAGGAGCGAGACAGGAAGAGGGACAGGGACATGGAGGGGGAGAGAGAGGGAGGGTGGGGGAGAGGGAGGGAGAGAGAGAGAGGGAGGGAGAGAGAGAGGGGGAGGGAGAGAGAGAGAGAGGGACGGAGGGAAGGAGAGGGAGGGAGGGAGGGAAGGAGAGGGAGAGAGGGGGGAGAGGGAGGGAGGGAGGGAGAGAGGGAGAGAGAGGGAGGGGGAGAGAGAGAGAGAGAGAGAGGGAGGGAGGGAGAAGGGGAAAGGAGGGAGAGGGAAGGAGCAGGGGAGGAGGAGAGGGAGAGCGAGGGTGGGAGAGAGGGACGGAGAGAGAGGGAGGGAGGAAGTGAGGGAGGCGGACAGAGAGAGAGAGAGGAGGGAGAGACAAAGAGAGAGAGAGAGAGGGGGGGAGAACGGAGAGAGACAGAGAAAGGGGGAGAGAAGACGCAGAGGCAGAGAGAGTGAGAGAGAGGGAGGCAGAGACGGAGAGAGAGAGAGAAAAACCGAGAGGGAGAGGGAGACACAGAGAGAGAGAGAGAGAGACGAAGAGAGAAAGAGACGTAGAGAGAGAGAGAGAGAGAGACAGAGAGAGGAAAGGGACAAGAGAGAAGCAGAAGGAGAGAGACGGAGGGAGAGGCAGAGGGAGACAGAGGGAGACACAGAGACAGAGAGAAAGATGGAGACAGAGAGACAGAGAGGGAGAGGCAGAGGGTGGGAGCGAGGGAAACAGAGGGAGAGAGAGAGAGAGAGAGAGACAGAGGGTGGTGAAAAGAGGAAGAGAAAGAGAGAAACTCACCTCGACACAGTACAGCCTTTATTCCGACACACGGTGCTCCTGTCTGCTTTCTCTCCCTCTCTCTCTCTCTCTCTCTATTTCTGTTTCCTTCAGTCGGTTTCTCTAACCCGGGACTCCATCACACACTGATTCTTTCACAGTCTCCCTGCATCATGTGATGTTGGCCTGCAAACATGATTCACATATTTTACAAAAACCACAGAATGACTGGAGGCTGAAAAGCAAAATAATTCCTCAGACAGAGAAAAAGTTGCTGAATTAACCCATTCATGGCAACAGAGAGAGAGAGAGAGAGAGAGACAGACAGAGAGCTCCACCCCCAGTGAAACAGACTCTGGCTCCTCCTTACTGACACTACAGCATTCACAGTGTGTGTGGGACCCGTACCCCAGTGAGAGTCAGTGTGTGTGGGACCCGTACCCCAGTGAGAGTCAGTGTGTGTGGGACCCGTACCCCAGTGAGAGTCAGTGTGTGTGGGACCCGTACCCCAGTGAGGGTCAGTGTGTGTGGGACCCGTACCCCAGTGAGAGTCAGTGTGTGTGGGACCCGTACCCCAGTGAGAGTCAGTGTGTGTGGGACCCGTACCCCAGTGAGAGTCAGTGTGTGTGGGATCCGTACCCCAGTGAGAGTCAGTGTGTGTGGGACCCGTACCCCAGTGAGAGTCAGTGTGTGAGGGACCCGTACCCCAGTGAGAGTCACTGTGTGTGGCACCTGTACCCCAGTGAGAGTCAGTGTGTGTGGGACCCGTACCCCAGTGAGAGTCAGTGTGTGTGTGGGACCCGTACCCCAGTGAGAGTCAGTGTGTGTGGGACCCGTACCCCAGTGAGAGTCAGTGTGTGTGTGGGACCCGTACCCCAGTGAGAGTCAGTGTGTGTGGGACCCGTACCCCAGTGAGAGTCAGTGTGTGTGGGATCCGTACCCCAGTGAGAGTCAGTGTGTGTGTGACCCGTACCCCAGTGAGAGTCAGTGTGTGTGGGACCCGTACCCCAGTGAGAGTCAGTGTGTGTGGGACCCGTACCCCAGTGAGAGTCACTGTGTGTGGCACCTGTACCCCAGTGAGAGTCAGTGTGTGTGGTACCCGTACCCCAGTGAGAGTCAGTGTGTGTGGGACCCGTACCCCAGTGAGAGTCAGTGTGTGTGTGGGACCCGTACCCCAGTGAGAGTCAGTGTGTGTGTGACCCGTACCCCAGTGAGAGTCAGTGTGTGTGGGACCCGTACCCCAGTGAGAGTCAGTGTGTGTGGGACCCGTACCCCAGTGAGAGTCAGTGTGTGTGGGACCCGTACCCCAGTGAGAGTCAGTGTGTGTATGACCCGTACCCCAGTGAGAGTCAGTGTCTGTGGGACCCTTACCCCAGTGAGAGTCTGTATGTGTGGCAAATGTACACCAGTGAGAGTCAGTGTGTGTGTGGGACCAGTACCCCAGTGAGAGTCAGCGTGTGTGGGACCCGTACCCTAGTGAGAGTCAGTGTGTGTGGGACCCGTACCCCAGTGAGAGTCAGTGTGTGTGGGACATGTATCCCCAGTGAGAATCAGTTTGTGTGGGACATGTATCCCAGTGAGAGTCAGTGTGTGTGGGACCTGTATCCCAGTGAGAGTCAGTGTGTGTGTGGGACCCGTACCCCAGTGAGAGTCAGTGTGTGTGGGACCTGTATCCCAGTGAGAGTCAGTGTGTGTGTGGGACCCGCAGACCAGTGAGAGTCAGTGTGTGTGGGACCCGTACCCCAGTGAGAGCCAGTGTGTGCCAGACCCGGACCCCAGAGAAAGTCAGTGTGTGTGGGAGCCGTACCCCAGTGAGAGTCAGTGTGTGTGGGACCCGTACCCCAGTGAGAGCCAGTGTGTGTGGGACCCGTACACCAGTGAGAGTCAGTGTGTGTGGCAAATGTACACCAGTGAGAGTCAGTGTGTGTGTGGGACCAGTACCCCAGTGAGAGTCAGCGTGTGTGGGACCCGTAACCCAGTGAGAGTCAGTGTGTGTGGGACACGTACCCCAGTGAGAGTCAGTGTGTGTTGGACCCGTACCCCAGTGAGAGCCAGTGTGTGTGGGACCCGTACCCCAGTGAGAGTCAGTGTGTGTGGGACCCGTACCCCAGTCAGAGTCAGTGTGTGTGGGACCCGTACCCCAGTGAGAGTAAGAGTGTGTGGGACCTGTACCCCAGTGAGAGTCAGTCTCTATGGGATTAGTACCCGACTGAGATTTAGTTTGTATGGGACCCGTACCCCAGGGAAAGTCAATGTGTGTGGGACCTGTACCCCAGTGAGAGTCAGTGTGTGTGAGGGACACGTACCCCAGTGAGAGTCAGTGTGCGTGGGACCCGTACCCCAGTGAGTCAGTGTGTGTGGGACCCGAACCCCAGTGAGAGTCAGTGTGTGTGGGCCCAGTTTCCCAGTGAGAGTCAGTGTGTGTGGGACCCGTACCCCAGTGAGAGTCAGTGTGTGTGGGACCCGTACACCAGTGAGAGTCAGTGTGTGTGGGACCCGTACCCCAGTGAGAGTCAGTGTGTGTGGGACCCGTACCCCAGTGAGAGTCAGTGTGTGTGGGACCCGTACCCCAGTGAGAGTCAGTGTGTGTGGAACCCGTACCCCAGTGAGAGTCAGTGTGTGTGGGACCCGTACCCCAGTTAGAGTCAGTGTGTGTGGGACCTGTATCCCAGTGAGAGTCAGTGTGTGTGGGACCCGTACCACAGTGAGAGTCAGTGTGTGTGTGACCCGTACCCCAGTTAGAGTCAGTGTGTGTGGGACCTGTATCCCAGTGAGAGTCAGTGTGTGTGTGGGACCCGCACACCAGTGAGAGTCAGTGTGTGTGGGAACCGTACCCCAGTGAGAATAAGTTTCTGTGGGACTGTGCCCAACTGAGAGTCAGTGTGATTGTGATCCGAAACCCAGTGAGAATCAGTGTGTGCCAGACCAGTACCCCAGTGAGAGTCAGTGTGTGTGGGACCCGTACCCCAAGTGAGAGTCAGTAAGTATGGGAACCGTACCCCAGTGAGAGTCTATCTGTGTGGGACCTGTATCCCCAGTGAGAGTCAGTGTGTGTGGAAATGTACCCCAGTGAGAGTCAGTGTGTCTGAGACCCGTACCCCAGTGAGAGTCAGTGTGTGTGCGACCCGTACCCCACTGAGAGTAAGTGTGTGTGGAACCCGTACCCCAGTGAGAGTCAGTGTGTGTGGGACCCGTGCCCCAGTGAGAGTCAGTGTGTGTGGAACCCGTACCCCAGTGAGAGTCAGTGTGTGTGGAACCCATACCCCAGTGAGAGTAAGTGTGTGTGGGACCCGTACCCCAGTGAGAGTCAGTGTGGGACACGTATCCCAATAAATGTCAGTGTGTGTGGGAACCGTACCCCAGTGAGAGTCAGTGTTTGTGAGAGCCGTACCCCAGAGAGAGTCAGTGTGTGTGGAACGCGTTCCCCAGTGAGAGTCAGTGTTTGTGGGACCTGTACACCAGTCAGAGTCAGTGTGTTTGGGACCTGTACCCCAGTGAGAGTCAGTGTGTGTGGAATTGTGCCCCATTAAGAATCAGTGTGTCTGGGACACGCACACCAGTGAGAGTCACTGTGTGTGGGACCCGTACCCCAGTGAGAGTCAGTGTGTGTGGGACCCGTACCCCAGTGAGAGTCAGTGTGTGTGGGACCCGTACCCCAGTCAGAGTCAGTGTGTTTGGGACCTGTACCCCAGTGAGAGTCAGTGTGTGTGGAATTGTGCCGCATTAAGAATCAGTGCGTCTGGGACACGCACACAAGTGAGAGTCACTGTGTGTGGGACCCGTTCCCAGTGAGAGTCAGTGTGTGTGGAACCCGTACCCCAGTGAGAGTCAGCGTGTGTGGGACAAGTATACCAATAAATGTCAGTGTGTGTGGGAACCGTACGCCAGTGAAAGTGTTTGAGTGTGGAACCCGTACCCCAGTGAGAGTCAGTGTGTGTGGGACCCTTACCCCAGTGGGAGTCAGTGTGTGTGGGACCCGTACCCAAGTGAGAGTCAGTGTCTGTGGGACCCTTACCCGAGTGAGAGTCTGTATGTGTGGCACATGTACCCCAGTGAGAGTCAGTGTGTGTGGGACCTGTATCCCAGTGAGAGTCAGTGTGTGTGTGGGACCCGTACCCCAGTGAGAGTCAGTGAGTGTGTGGGACCCGTTGACCAGTGAGAGTCAGTGTGTGTGGGACCCGTACCCCAGTGAGAGTCAGTGTGTGTGGGACCCGTACCCCAGTGAGAGTCAGTGTGTGTGGGACCCGTACCCCAGTGAGAGTCAGTGTGTGAGGGACCCGTACCCCAGTGAGAGTCAGTGAGTGTGTGGGACCCGTTCACCAGTGAGAGTCAGAGTGTGTGTGGGACACGTACCCCAGTGAGAGTCAGTGTGTGAGGGACCCGTACCCCAGTGAGAGTCAGTGTGTGTGGGACCGGTACCCCAGAGAAAGTCAGTGTGCGTGGGACCCGTACCCCAGTGAGAGTCAGTGTGTGTGGGACCCGTACACCAGTGAGAGCCAGTGTGTGTGGGACCCGTACCCCAGTGAGAGTCAGTGTGTGTGGGACCCGTACCCCAGTCAGAGTCAGTGTGTGTGGGACCCGTACCCCAGTAAGAGTAAGAGTGTGTGGGACCTGTACCCCAGTGAGAGTCAGTCTCTGCGGGATTAGTACCCGACTGAGATTTAGTTTGTATGGGACCCGTACCCCAGGGAGAGTCATTGCGTGTGGGACCTGAAACCCCAGTGAGAGTCATTGTGTGTGAGGGACACGTACCCCAGTGAGAGTCAGTGTGTGTGGGAGCCGCACCCCAGTGAGTCAGTGAGTGGGGGACTCGAACCCCAGTGAGAGTCAGTGTGTGTGGGCCCAGTTTCCCAGTGAGAGTCAGTGTGTGTGGGACCCGTACCCCAGTGAGAGTCAGTGTGTGTGGGACACGTACCCCAGTGAGAGTCAGTGTGTGTGGGACCCGTACCAGAGTGAGAGTCAGTGTGTGTGGGACCCGTACCCCAGTGAGAGTCAGTGTGTGTGGAACCCGTACCCCAGTGAGAGTCAGTGTGTGTGGGACCCGTACCCCAGTGAGAGTCAGTGTGTGTGGGACCTGTATCCCCAGTGAGAGTCAGTGTGTGTGGAAATGTACCCCAGTGAGAGTCAGTGTGTCTGAGACCCGTACTCCGATGAGAGTCAGTGTGTGTGGGACGCGTTCCCCAGTGAGAGTCAGTGTGTGTGGGACCCGTACCCCAGTGAGAGTCAGTGTGTGAGGGACCCGTACCCCAGTGAGAGACAGTGTGTGTGGGACCCGTACCCCAGTGAGAGTCAGTGTGTGTGGGACCCGTACCCCAGTGAGAGTCAGTGTGTGAGGGACCCGTACCCCAGTGAGAGTCAGTGTGTGTGGGACCCGTACCCCAGTGAGAGTCAGTGTGTGTGGGACCCGTACCCCAGTGAGAGTCAGTGTGTGAGGGACCCGTACCCCAGTGAGAGTCACTGTGTGTGGCACCTGTACCCCAGTGAGAGTCAGTGTGTGTGGGACCCGTACCCCAGTGAGAGTCAGTGTGTGTGGGACATGTATCCCCAGTGAGAATCAGTTTGTGTGTGGGACCCTACCCCAGTGAGAGTCAGTGTGTGTGGGACCCGTACCCCAGTGAGAGTCAGTGTGTGTGTGGGACCCGTACCCCAGTGAGAGTCAGTGTGTGTGGGACCCGTACCCCAGTGAGAGTCAGTGTGTGTGGGATCCGTACCCCAGTGAGAGTCAGTGTGTGTGTGACCCGTACCCCAGTGAGAGTCAGTGTGTGTGGGACCCGTACCCCAGTGAGAGTCAGTGTGTGTGGGACCCGTACCCCAGTGAGAGTCAGTGTGTGTGGCACCCGTACCCCAATGAGAGTCAGTGTAAGTGGGACCCGTACCCCAGTGAGAGTCAGTGTGTGTGGGACCCGTACCCCAGTGAGAGTCAGTGTGTGTGGGACCCGTACCCCAGTGAGAGTCAGTGTGTGTGGGACCCGTACCCCAGTGAGAGTCAGTGTGTGTGGGACCCGTACCCCAGTGAGAGTCAGTGTGTGTGGGACCCGTACCGCAGTGAGAGTCAGTGTGTGTGGGACCCGTACCCCAGTGAGAGTCACTGTGTGTGGCACCTGTACCCCAGTGAGAGTCAGTGTGTGTGGGACCCGTACCCCAGTGAGAGTCAGTGTGTGTGGGACCCGTACCCCAGTGAGAGTCAGTGTGTGTGTGGGACCCGTACCCCAGTGAGAGTCAGTGTGTGTGTGACCCGTACCCCAGTGAGAGTCAGTGTGTGTGGGACCCGTACCCCAGTGAGAGTCAGTGTGTGTGGGACCTGTATCCCAGTGAGAGTCAGTGTGTGTGTGGGACCCGTACCCCAGTGAGAGTCAGTGAGTGTGTGGGACCCGTTGACCAGTGAGAGTCAGTGTGTGTGTGGGACCCGTACCCCAGTGAGAGTCAGTGTGTGTGGGACCCGTACCCCCGTGAGAGTCAGTGTGTGAGGGACCCGTACCCCAGTGAGAGTCAGTGAGTGTGTGGGACCCGTTCACCAGTGAGAGTCAGTGTGTGTGTGGGACCCGTACCCCAGTGAGAGTCAGTGTGTGAGGGACCCGTACCCCAGTGAGAGTCAGTGTGTGTGGGACCGGTACACCAGAGAAAGTCAGTGTGCGTGGGACCCGTACCCCAGTGAGAGTCAGTGTGTGTGGGACCCGTACACCAGTGAGAGCCAGTGTGTGTGGGACCCGTACCCCAGTGAGAGTCAGTGTGTGTGGGACCCGTACCCCAGTCAGAGTCAGTGTGTGTGGGACCCGTACCCCAGTAAGAGTAAGAGTGTGTGGGACCTGTACCCCAGTGAGAGTCAGTCTCTGTGGGATTAGTACCCGACTGAGATTTAGTTTGTATGGGACCCGTACCCCAGTGAGAGTCAGTGTGTGTGGGACCAGTACCCCAGTGAGAGTCAGTGTGTGTGTGGGACCCGTACCCCAGTGAGAGTCAGTGTGTGTGGGACCCGTACCCCAGTGAGAGTCAGTGTGTGTGGGATCCGTACCCCAGTGAGAGTCAGTGTGTGTGTGACCCGTACCCCAGTGAGAGTCAGTGTGTGTGGGACCCGTACCCCAGTGAGAGTCAGTGTGTGTGGGACCCGTACCCCAGTGAGAGTCAGTGTGTGTGGCACCCGTACCCCAATGAGAGTCAGTGTGTGTGGGACCCGTACCCCAGTGAGAGTCAGTGTGTGTGGGACCCGTACCAGAGTGAGAGTCAGTGTGTGTGGGACCCGTACCCCAGTGAGAGTCAGTGTGTGTGGGACCCGTACCCCAGTGAGAGTCAGTGTGTGTGGGACCCGTACCCCAGTGAGAGTCAGTGTGTGTGGGACCCGTACCCCAGTGAGAGTCAGTGTGTGTGGGACCCGTACCCCAGTGAGAGTCAGTGTGTGTGGCACCTGTACCCCAGTGAGAGTCAGTGTGTGTGGGACCCGTACCCCAGTGAGAGTCAGTGTGTGTGGGACCCGTACCCCAGTGAGAGTCAGTGTGTGTGTGGGACCCGTACCCCAGTGAGAGTCAGTGTGTGTGTGACCCGTACCCCAGTGAGAGTCAGTGTGTGTGGGACCCGTACCCCAGTGAGAGTCAGTGTGTGTGGGACCCGTACCCCAGTGAGAGTCAGTGTGTGTGGGACCCGTACCCCAGTGAGAGTCAGTGTGTGTGGTACCCGTACCCCAGTGAGAGTCAGTGTCTGTGGGACACTTACCCCAGTGAGAGTCTGTATGTGTGGCAAATGTACACCAGTGAGAGTCAGTGTGTGTGTGGGACCAGTACCCCAGTGAGAGTCAGCGTGTGTGGGACCCGTACCCTAGTGAGAGTCAGTGTGTGTGGGACCCGTACCCCAGTGAGAGTCAGTGTGTGTGGGACATGTATCCCCAGTGAGAATCAGTTTGTGTGGGACATGTATCCCAGTGAGAGTCAGTGTGTGTGGGACCTGTATCCCAGTGAGAGTCAGTGTGTGTGTGGGACCCGTACCCCAGTGAGAGTCAGTGTGTGTGGGACCTGTATCCCAGTGAGAGTCAGTGTGTGTGTGGGACCCGCAGACCTGTGAGAGTCAGTGTGTGTGGGACCCGTACCCCAGTGAGAGCCAGTGTGTGCCAGACCCGTACCCCAGAGAAAGTCAGTGTGTGTGGGACCCGTACCCCAGTGAGAGTCAGTGTGTGTGGGACCCGTACCCCAGTGAGAGTCAGTGTGTGTGGCAAATGTACACCAGTGAGAGTCAGTGTTTGTGTGGGACCAGTACCCCAGTGAGAGTCAGCGTGTGTGGGACCCGTACCCTAGTGAGAGTCAGTGTGTCTGAGACCCGTACCCCAGTGAGAGTCAGTGTGTGTGGGACATGTATCCCCAGTGAGAGTCAGTGTGTGTGGGACCTGTATCCCAGAGAAAGTCAGTGTGTGTGGGACCCGTACCCCAGTGAGAGTCAGTGTGTGTGGAACCCGTACCCCAGTGAGAGCCAGTGTGTGTGGGACCCGTACCCCAGTGAGAGTCAGTGTGTGTGGGACCCGTACCCCAGTCAGAGTCAGTGTGTGTGGGACCCGTACCCCAGTGAGAGTAAGAGTGTGTGGGACCTGTAACCCAGTGAGAGTCAGTCTCTGTGGGATTAGTACCCGACTGAGATTTAGTTTGTATGGGACCCGTACCCCAGGGAAAGTCAATGTGTGTGGGACCTGTACCCCAGTGAGAGTGTGTGTGTGTGAGGGACACGTACCCCAGTGAGAGTCAGTGTGCGTGGGACCCGTACCCCAGTGAGTCAGTGTGTGTGGGACCCGAACCCCAGTGAGAGTCAGTGTGTGTGGGCCCAGTTTCCCAGTGAGAGTCAGTGTGTGTGGGACCCGTACCCCAGTGAGAGTCAGTGTGTGTGGGACCCGTACCCCAGTGAGAGTCAGTGTGTGTGGCACCTGTACCCCAGTGAGAGTCAGTGTGTGTGGGACGCGTACCCCAGTGAGAGTCAGTGTGTGTGGAACCCGTACCCCAGTGAGAGTCAGTGTGTGTGGGACCCGTACCCCAGTGAGAGTCAGTGTGTGTGGGACCCGTACCCCAGTGAGAGTCAGTGTGTGTGGAACCCGTACCCCAGTGAGAGTCAGTGTGTGTGGTACCCGTACCCCAGTGAGAGTCAGTGTGTGTGGGACCCGTACCCCAGTGAGAGTCAGTGTGTGTGTGACCCGTACCCCAGTTAGAGTCAGTGTGTGTGGGACCTGTATCCCAGTGAGAGTCAGTGTGTGTGTGGGACCCGCACACCAGTGAGAGTCAGTGTGTGTGGGAACCGTACCCCAGTGAGAATAAGTTTGTGTGGGACTGTGCCCAACTGAGAGTCAGTGTGATTGTGATCCGAAACCCAGTGAGAATCAGTGTGTGCCAGACCAGTACCCCAGTGAGAGTCAGTGTGTGTGGGACCCGTACCCCAAGTGAGAGTCAGTAAGTATGGGAACCGTACCCCAGTGAGAGTCTATCTGTGTGGGACCTGTATCCCCAGTGAGAGTCAGTGTGTGTGGAAATGTACCCCAGTGAGAGTCAGTGTGTCTGAGACCCGTACCCCAGTGAGAGTCAGTGTGTGTGCGACCCGTACCCCACTGAGAGTCAGTGTGTGTGGAACCCGTACCCCAGTGAGAGTCAGTGTGTGTGGGACCCGTGCCCCAGTGAGAGTCAGTGTGTGTGGAACCCGTACCCCAGTGAGAGTCAGTGTGTGTGGAACCCATACCCCAGTGAGAGTAAGTGTGTGTGGGACCCGTACCCCAGTTAGAGTCAGTGTGTGTGGGACACGTATCCCAATAAATGTCAGTGTGTGTGGGAACCGTACCCCAGTGAGAGTCAGTGTTTGTGAGAGCCGTACCCCAGTGAGAGTCAGTGTTTGTGGGACCTGTACACCAGTCAGAGTCAGTGTGTTTGGGACCTGTACCCCAGTGAGAGTCAGTGTGTGTGGAATTGTGCCCCATTAAGAATCAGTGTGTCTGGGACACGCACACCAGTGAGAGTCACTGTGTGTGGGACCCGTACCCCAGTGAGAGTCAGTGTGTGTGGACCCGTACCCCAGTGAGAGTCAGTGTGTGTGGGACCCGTACCCCAGGCAGAGTCAGTGTGTTTGGGACCTGTACCCCAGTGAGAGTCAGTGTGTGTGGAATTGTGCCGCATTAAGAATCAGTGCGTCTGGGACACGCACACCAGTGAGAGTCAGTGTGTGTGGAACCCGTACCCCAGTGAGAGTCAGCGTGTATGGGACAAGTATACCAATAAATGTCAGTGTGTGTGGGAACCGTACGCCAGTGAGAGTGTTTGTGTGTGGAACCCGTACCCCAGTGAGAGTCAGTGTGTGTGGGACCCTTACCCCAGTGGGAGTCAGTGTGTGTGGGACCCGTACCCAAGTGAGAGTCAGTGTCTGTGGGACCCTTACCCGAGTGAGAGTCTGTATGTGTGGCACATGTACCCCAGTGAGAGTCAGTGTGTGTGGGACCTGTATCCCAGTGAGAGTCAGTGTGTGTGTGGGACCCGTTGACCAGTGAGAGTCAGTGTGTGTGTGGGACCCGTACCCCAGTGAGAGTCAGTGTGTGTGGGACCCGTACCCCAGTGAGAGTCAGTGTGTGAGGGACCCGTACCCCAGTGAGAGTCAGTGAGTGTGTGGGACCCGTTCACCAGTGAGAGTCAGTGTGTGTGTGGGACCCGTACCCCAGTGAGAGTCAGTGTGTGAGGGACCCGTACCCCAGTGAGAGTCAGTGTGTGTGGGACCGGTACCCCAGAGAAAGTCAGTGTGCGTGGGACCCGTACCCCAGTGAGAGTCAGTGTGTGTGGGACCCGTACACCAGTGAGAGCCAGTGTGTGTGGGACCCGTACCCCAGTGAGAGTCAGTGTGTGTGGGACCCGTACCCCAGTCAGAGTCAGTGTGTGTGGGACCCGTACCCCAGTAAGAGTAAGAGTGTGTGGGACCTGTACCCCAGTGAGAGTCAGTCTCTGTGGGATTAGTACCCGACTGAGATTTAGTTTGTATGGGAGCCGTACCCCAGGGAGAGTCATTGCGTGTGGGACCTGAAACCCCAGTGAGAGTCATTGTGTGTGAGGGACACGTACCCCAGTGAGAGTCAGTGTGTGTGGGAGCCGCACCCCAGTGAGTCAGTGTGTGTGGGACTCGAACCCCAGTGAGAGTCAGTGTGTTTGGGCCCAGCTTCCCAGTGAGAGTCAGTGTGTGTGGGACCCGTACCCCAGTGAGAGTCAGTGTGTGTGGGACACGTACCACAGTGAGAGTCAGTGTGTGTGGGACCCGTACCCCAGTGAGAGTCAGTGTGTGTGGGACACGTACCACAGAGAGAGTCAGTGTGTGTGGAACCCGTACCCCAGTGAGAGTCAGTGTGTGTGGGGCCCGTACCCCAGTGAGAGTCAGTGTGTGTGGGACCCGTAGCCCAGTCAGAGTCAGTGTGTGTGGGACCCGTACCCCAGTGAGAGTCAGTGTGTGTGGGACATGTATCCCCGTGAGAGTCAGTGTGTGTGTGGGACCCGTACCCCAGTGAGAGTCAGTGTGTGTGGGACCTGAATCCCAGTGAGAGTCAGTGTGTGTGTGGGACCCGCACACCAGTGAGAGTCAGTGTGTGTGGGACCCGTACCCCAGTGAGAATCAGTTTGTGTGGGACTGTGCCCAACTGAGAGTCAGTGTGATTGTGATCCGAAACCCAGTGAGAGTCAGTGTGTGCCAGACCAGTACCCCAGTGAGAGTCAGTGTGTGTGGGACCCGTACCCCAAGTGAGAGTCAGTAAGTGTGGGAACCGTACCCCAGTGAGAGTCAGTCAGTGTGGGACCTGTATCCCCAGTGAGAGTCAGTGTGTGTGGAAATGTACCCCAGTGAGAGTCAGTGTGTCTGAGACCCGTACCCCGATGAGAGTCAGTGTGTGTGGGACGCGTTCCCCAGTGAGAGTCAGTGTGTGTGGGACCCGTACCCCAGTGAGAGTCAGTGTGTGAGGGACCCGTACCCCAGTGAGAGTCAGTGTGTGTGGGACATGTATCCCTGTGAGAGTCAGTGTGTGTGTGGGACCCGTACCCCAGTGAGAGTCAGTGTGTGTGGGACCTGTATCCCAGTGAGAGTCAGTGTGTGTGTGGGACCCGCACACCAGTGAGAGTCAGTGTGTGTGGGACCCGTACCCCAGTGAGAGTCAGTGTGTGAGGGACCCGTACCCCAGTGAGAGTCAGTGTGTGTGTGGGACCCGCACACCAGTGAGAGTCAGTGTGTGTGGGACCCGTACCCCAGTGAGAATCAGTTTGTGTGGGACTGTGCTCAACTGAGAGTCAGTGTGATTGTGATCCGAAACCCAGTGAGAGTCATAGTAAGCCAGACCAGTACCCCAGTGAGAGTCAGTGTGTGTGGGACCCGTACCCCAAGTGAGAGTCAGTAAGTGTGGGAACCGTACCCCATTGAGAGTCAGTCTCTGTGGGACCCGTACCCCAGTGAGATTCAGTCTGTGTGGGATCTGTATCCCCAGTGAGAGTCAGTGTGTGTGGGACGCGTTCCCCAGTGAGAGTCAGTGTGTGTGGGACCCGTAACCCAGTGAGAGTCAGTGTGTGTGGGACCCGTACCCCAGTGAGAGTCAGTGTGTGTGGGACCCGTACACCAGAGAAAGTCAGTGTGCGTGGGACCCGTACCCCAGTGAGAGTCAGTGTGTGTGGGACCCGTACCCCACTGAGAGCCAGTGTGTGTGGGACCCGTACCCCAGTGAGAGTCAGTGTGTGTGGGACCCGTACCCCAGTCAGAGTCAGTGTGTGTGGGACCCGTACCCCAGTGAGAGTAAGAGTGTGTGGGACCTGTACCCCAGTGAGAGTCAGTCTCTGTGGGATTAGTACCCGACTGAGAATTAGTTTGTATGGGACCCGTACCCCAGGGAGAGTCAATGTGTGTGGGACCTGTACCCCAGTGAGAGTCAGTGTGTGTGAGGGACACGTACCCCAGTGAGAGTCAGTGTATGTGAGGGACACATACCACAATGAAAGTCAGTATGTGTGGGACCCGTACCCCAGTGAGAATCAGTTTGTGTGGGACTGCCCAACTGAGAGTCAGTGTGTGTGTGGGACCTGTGGCCCCAGTGAGAGTCAGTGTGGGTGGGACCCGTACCCCAGTGAGAGTCAGTGTGTGTGGAACCCATACCCCAGTGAGAGTCAGTGTGTGTGGGACCCGTACCCCAGTGAGAGTCAGTGTGTGTGGGACACGTATCCCAATAAATGTCAGTGTGTGTGGGAACCGTACCGGAGTGTGAGTCAGTGTTTGTTGGAGCCGTACCCCAGTGAGAGTCGCTGTGTGTGGGACCCGTACCCCAGTGAGAGTCAGTGTGTGTGGGACCCGTACCCCAGTCAGAGTCAGTGTGTTTGGGACCTGTACCCCAGTGAGAGTCAGTGTGTGTGGAATTGTGCCCCATTAAGAATCAGTGTGTCTGGGACACGCACTCCAGTGAGAGTCACTGTGTGTGGGACCCGTACCCCAGTGAGAGTCAGTGTGTGCGGGACCCGTACCCCAGTGAGAGACAGTGTGCGTGGGACACGTATCCCAAAAAATGTCAGTGTGTGTGGGAACCGTACCCCAGTGAGAGTCTTTGTGTGTGGAACCCGTACCCCAGTGAGAGTCACTGTGTGTGGTACCCGTACCCCAGTGAGAGTCACTGTGTGTGGTACCCGTACCCCAGTGAGAGTCACTGTGTGTGGTACCCGTACCCCAGTGAGAGTCAGTATGTGTGGGACCCGTACCCCAGTAAGAGTCAGTGTGTGTGGGACCCGTACCCCAGTGAGAGTCAGTGTGCGAGGGACCCGTACCCCACTGAGAGTCAGTGTGCGTGGGACCCGTATCCCAGTGAGAGTCAGTGTGTGTGGGACCCGTACCCCAGTGAGAGTCAGTGTGTGTGTGACCCTTACCCCAGAGAAAGTCAGTGTGCGTGGGACCCGTACCCCAGAGAAAGTCAGTGTGTTGGGGACCCGTACCCCAGTGAGAGTCAGTGTGTGAGGGACCCGTACCCCTGTGAGAGCCAGTGTGTGTGGGACCCGTACCCAAGTGAGAGTCAGTGTGTGTGGGACCCGTACCCCAGTCAGAGTCAGTGTGTGTGGGACCCGTACCCCAGTGAGAGTAAGAGTGTGTGGGACCTGTACCCCAGTGAGAGTCAGTCTCTGTGGGATTAGTACCCGACTGAGATTTAGTTTGAATGGGACCCGTACCCCAGGGAGAGTCAGTGTGTGTGGGACCTGAAGCCCCAGTGAGAGTCAGTGTGTGTGGGACCCGTACGCCACTGAGAGTCAGTGTGTGTGGGACCCGTACCCCAGTGAGAGTCAGTTTGTGCGGAACCCGTACCCCAGTGAGAGTCATTGTGTGTGGGACCCGTACCCCAGTGAGAGTCAGAGTGTGTGGAACCCGTACACCAGTGAGAGTCAGTGTGTGTGGAACCCATACCCCAATGAGAGTCAGTGTGTTTGGGACCCGTACCCCAATGAGAGTCAGTGTGTGTGGGACAGGTATCCCAATAAATGTCAGTGTCTGTCGGAACCGTAACCCAGTGAGAGTCCTTGTGTGTGGAATCCGTTCCCCAGTGAGAGCCAGTGTGTGTGGGACCAGTACCCCAGTGAGAGTCAGTGTGTGAGGGACCCGTACCCCAGTGAGAGTCAGTGTGTGTGGGACCCGTACCCCGGTGAGACTTAGTGTGTGTGGGACCCGTACCCCAGTGAGAGTCAGTGTGTGTGGGACACGTATCCCAATAAATGTCAGTGTGTGTGAAACCGTACCACAGTGAGAGTCTTTGTGTGTGGAACCCGTACCCCAGTGAGAGTCAGTGTGTGTGGAACGCGTTCCCCAGTGAGAGTCAGTGTATGTGGGATCTGTACCCCAGTCAGAGTCAGTGTGTTTGGGACCTTTACCCCAGTGAGTGTCAGTGTGTGTGGAATTGTGCCCCATTAAGAATCAGTGTGTCTGGGACACGCACACCAGTGAGAGTCACTGTGTGTGGGACCCGTACCCCAGTGAGAGTCAGTGTGTGTGGGACCCGTACCCCAGTGAGAGTCAGTGTGTGTGGGACCCGTTCCCCAGTGAGAGTCAGTGTGTGTGGGACCCGTACCCCAGTGGGAGTCATTGTGTGTGGGACCCGTACCCCAGTGAGAGTCAGTGTGTGTGGGACCCTTACCCCAGTGAGAGTCTGTATGTGTGGCACATCTACCCCAGTGAGAGTCAGTGTGTGTGGGACCTGTATCCCAGTGAGAGTCAGTGTGTGTGTGGGACCTGTACCCCAGTGAGTGTCAGTGAGTGTGTGGGACCCGTTCACCAGTGAGAGTCGGTGTGTGTTTGCGACCGGTACCCCAGTGAGAGTCAGTGTGTGTGGGACCCGTACCCCAGTGAGAGTCAGTGTGTGTGGGACCCGTACCCCAGTCAGAGGCAGTGTGTGAGGGACCCGTACCCCAGTGAGAGTAAGAGTGTGTGGGACCTGTACCCCAGTGAGAGTCAGTCTCTGTGGGATTAGTACCCCACTGAGATTTAGTTTGTATGGGACCCGTACCCCAGGGAGAGTCAGTGTGTGTGGGACCTGAAACCCCAGAGGGAGACAGTGTGTGTGAGGGACACGTACCCCAGTGAGAGTCAGTGTGTGTGGGACCCGTACCCCATTGAGTCAGTGTGTGTGGGACCCGAACCCCAGTGAGAGTCAGTGTGTGTGGGCCCAGTTTCCCAGTGAGAGTCAGTGTGTGTGGGACCCGTACCCCAGTGAGAGTCTGTGTGTGTGGGACACGTACCCCAGTGAGAGTCAGTGTGTGTGGAAACGGTACCCCAGTGAGAGTCAGTGTGTGTGGGACCCGTACCCCATTGAGAGTCAGTGTGTGTGGGACATGTATCCCCGTGAGAGTCAGTGTGTGTGTGGGACCCGTAACCCAGTGAGAGTCAGTGTGTGTGGGACCTGTATCCCAGTGAGAGTCAGTGTGTGTGTGGGACCCGCACACCAGTGAGAGTCAGTGTGTGTGGGACCCGTGCCCCAGTGAGAATCAGTTTGTGTGGGACTGTGCCCAAGTGAGAGTCAGTCTGATTGTGATCCAAAACCCAGTGAGAGTCAGTGTGTGCCAGACCAGTACCCCAGTGAGAGTCTGTGTGTGTGGGACCCGTACCCCAAGTGAGAGTCAGTAAGTGTGGGAACCGTACCCCATTGAGAGTCAGTCTGTGTGGGACCTGTATCCCCAGTGAGAGTCAGTGTGTGTGGAAATGTACCCCAGTGAGAGTCAGTGTGTCTGAGACCCGTACCCCGATGAGAGTCAGTGTGTGTGGGATGCGTTCCCCAGTGAGAGTCAGTGTGTGTGGGACCCGTACCCCAGTGAGAGTCAGTGTGTGTGGGACCCATACCCCAGTGAGAGTCAGTGTGTGTGGGACCCGTACCCCAGTCAGAGTCAGTGTGTGTGGGACCCGTTCCCCAGTGAGAGTAAGAGTGTTTGGACCTGTACCCCAGTGAGAGTCAGTCTCTGTGGGATTAGTACCCGACTGAGATTTAGTTTGTATGGGACCCGTACACCAGGGAGAGTCAATGTGTGTGGGACCTGTACCCCAGTGAGAGTCAGTGTGTGTGAGGGACACGTACCCCAGTGAGAGTCAGTATGTGTGGGACCCGTACCCCAGTGAGAATCAGTTTGTGTGGGACTGTGCCCAACTGAGAGTCAGTGTGATTGTGATCCGAAACCCAGTGAGAGTCAGTGTGTGCCAGAGCAGTACCCCAGTGAGAGTCAGTGTGTGTGGGACCCGTACCCCAAGTGAGAGTCAGTAAGTGTGGGAACCGTACCCCAGTGAGAGTCAGTGTGTGTGGGACCTGTATCCCCAGTGAGAGTCAGTGTGGATGGAAATGTACCCCAATGAGTGTCAGTGTGTCTGAGACCCGTACCCCGATGAGAGTCAGTGTGTGTGGGACCCATACCCCACTGAGAGTCAGTGTGTGTGCGACCCGTACCCCAGTGAGAGTCAGTGTGTGTGGAACCCGTACCGCAGTGAGAGTCAGTGTGTGTGGAACCCATACCCCAGTGAGAGTCAGTTTGTGTGAGACCCGTACCCCGATGAGAGACAGTGTGTGTGGGACGCGTGCCCCAGTGAGAGTCAGTGTGTGTGTGACCCGTACCCCAGTGAGAGTCAGTGTGTGTGGGACCCGTACACCATGAGAGTCAGTGTGTGTGGAACCCGTACCCCAGTGAGAGTCAGTGTGTGTGGAACCCATACCCCAGTCAGAGTCAGTGTGTGTCGGAACCGAACCCCAGTGAGAGTCAGTGTGTGTGGGACACGTATCCCAATAAATGTCAGTGTGTGTGGGAACCGTACCCCAGTGAGAGTCAGTGTGTGTGGGACCCGTACCCCAGTGAGAGTCAGTGTGTGTGGAACGCGTTCCCCAGTGAGAGTCAGTGTTTGTGGGACCTGTACCCCAGTCAGAATCAGTGTGTTTGGGACCTGTACCCCAGTGAGAGTCAGTGTGTGTGGAATTGTGCCCCATTAAGAATCAGTGTGTCTGGGACACGCACACCAGTGAGAGTCGCTGTGTGTGGGACCCGTACCCCAGCGAGAGTCAGTGTGTGTGGGACCCGTACCCCAGTGAGAGTCAGTGTGTGTGGGACCCGTACCCCAGTCAGAGTCAGTGTGTTTGGGACCCGTACCCCAGTGAGAGTCAGTGTGCGTGGGACACGTATCCCAATAAATGTCAGTGTGTGTGGGAACCGTACACCAGTGAGAGTCTTTGTGTGTGGAACCCGTACCCCAGTGAGAGTCAGTATGTGTGGAATGCGTTCCCCAGTGAGAGTCAGTGTTTGTGGGACCCGTACCCCAGTGAGAATCAGTTTGTGTGGGACTGTGCCCAACTGAGAGTCAGTGTGATTGTGAGCCGAATCCCAGTGAGAGTCAGTGTGTGTGGGACCCGTATCCCCAGTGAGAGTCAGTGTGTGTGGAAATGTACCCCAGTGAGAGTCAGTGTGTCTGAGACCCGTACACCAGTGAGAGTCAATGTGTGTGTGACCCGTACCCCAGTGAGAGTCAGTGTGTGTGGGACCCGTACCCCAGTGAGAGTCAGTGTGTGTGGGACCCGTACCCCAGTGAGAGTCAGTCTGTGTGGAACCCGTACCCCAGTGAGAGTCAATGTGTTTGGAACCCATACCCCAGTGAGAGTCAGTGTGTGTGGGACAGGTACACAAGTGAGAGTCAGTGTGTGTGGGACACGTATCCCAATAAATGTCAGTGTGTGTGGGAACCGTACCCCAGTGAGAGTCAGTGTGTGTGGGAACTGTACCCCAGTCAGAGTCAGTGTGTTTGGGACCTGTACCCCAGTGAGAGTCAGTGTGTGTGGAATTGTGCCCCATTGAGAATCAGTGTGTCTGGGACACGCACACCAGTGAGAGTCACTGTGTGTGGGACCCGTACCCCAGTCAGAGTCAGTGTGTGTGGGACCCGTACCCCAGTGAGAGTAAGAGTGTGTGGGACCTGTACCCCAGTGAGAGTCAGTCTCTGTTGGATTAGTACCCGACTGAGATTTAGTTTGTATGGGACCCGTACCCCAGGGAGAGTCAATGTGTGTGGGACCTGTACCCCAGTGAGAGTCAGTGTGTGTGAGGGACACGTACCCCAGTGAGAGTCAGTGTGTGTGGGACCCGTACGCCAGTGAGTCAGTGTGAGTGGGACCCGAACCCCAGTGAGAGTCAGTGTGTGTGGGCCCAGTTTCCCAGTGAGAGTCAGTGTGTGTGGGACCCGTACCCCAGTGAGAGTCAGTGTCTGCAGGACACGTACCCCAGTCAGAGTCAGTGTGTGTGGAAACCGTACCCCAGTGAGAGTCAGTGTGTGTGGGACCCGTACCCCAGTGAGAGTCAGTGTGTGTGGGACCGTACCCCAGTCAGAGTCAGTGTGTGTGGGACCCGTACCCCAGTGAGAGTCAGTGTATGTGGGACATGTATCCGAGTGAGAGTCAGTGTGTGTGTGGGACCCGTACCCCAGTGAGAGTCAGTGTGTGTGGGACCTGTATCCCAGTGAGAGTCAGTGTGTGTGTGGGACCCGCACACCATTGAGAGTCAGTGTGTGTGGGACCCGTACCCCAGTGAGAATCAGTTTGTGTGGGACTGGGCCCAACTGAGAGTCAGTGTGATTGTGATCCGAAACCCAGTGAGAATCAGTGTGTGCCAGACCAGTACCCCAGTGAGAGTCAGTGTGTGTGGGACCCGTACCCCAAGTGAGAGTCAGTAAGTGTTGGAACCGTACCCCAGTGAGAGTCAGTCTGTGTGGGACCTGTATCCCCAGTGAGAGTCAGTGTGTGTGGAAATGTACCCCAGTGAGAGTCAGTGTGTCTGAGACCCGTACCCCAGTGAGAGTCTGTATGTGTGGCACATGTACCCCAGTGAGAGTCAGTGTGTGTGGGACCTGTATCCCAGTGAGAGTCAGTGTGTGTGTGGGACCCGTACCCCAGTGAGAGTCAGTGAGTGTGTGGGACCCGTTCACCATTGAGAGTCAGTGTGTGTGTGGGACCCGTACCCCAGTGAGAGTCAGTGTGTGTGGGACCCGTACCACAGTGAGAGTCAGTGTGTGTGGGACCCGTACCCCAGTGAGAGCCATTGTGTGAGGGACCCGTACCCCAGTGAGAGTCAGTGTGTGTGGGACCCGTACCCCAGTGAGAGTCAGTGTGTGTGGGACCCATACCCCAGTGTGAGTCAGTGTGTGTGGGACCCGTACCCCAGAGAAAGAAAGTGTGCGTGAGACACTTGCCCCATAGAAAGTCAGTGTGTGTGGGACCCGTACCCCAGTGAGAGTCAGTATGTGTGGGACCCGTACCCCAGTGAGAGCCAGTGTGTGTGGGACCCGTACCCCAGTGAGAGTCAGTGTGTGTGGGACCCGTACCCCAGTCAGAGTCAGTGTGTGTGGGACCCGTACCCCAGTGAGAGTAAGAGTGTCTGGGACCTGTACCCCCGTGAGAGTCAGTCTCTGTGGGATTAGTACCCGACTCAAATTTAGTTTGTATGAGACCCGTACCCCAGGGAGAGTCAGTCTGTGTGGGACCTGAAACCCCAGTGAGAGTCAGTGTGTGTGAGTGACACGTACCCCAGTGAGAGTCAGTGTGTTTGGGACCCGTACCCCAGTGAATCAGTGTGTGTGGGACCCGAACTCCAGTGAGAGTCAGAGTGTGTGGGCCCAGTTTCCCAGTGAGAGTCAGTGTGTGAGGGACCCGTACCCCAGTGAGAGACAGTGTGTGTGGGACCCGTACCCCAGTGAGAGTCAGTGTGTGTGGGACATGTATCCCCGTGAGAGTCAGGGTGAGTGTGGGACCCGTACCCCAGTGAGAGTCAGTGTGTGTGGGACCCGTACCCCAGTGAGAATCAGTTTGTGTGGGACTGTGCCCAACTGAGAGTCAGTGTGATTGTGATCCGAAACCCAGTGAGATTCAGTCTGTGTGGGATCTGTATCCCCAGTGAGAGTCAGTGTGTGTGGAAATGTACCGCAGTGAGATTCAGTGTGTCTGAGACCCGTACCCCGATGACAGTCAGTGTGTGTGGGACGCGTTCCCCAGTTAGAGTCAGTGTGTGTGGGACCCGTACCCCAGTGAGAGTCAGTGTGTGTGGGACCCGTACCCCAGTGAGAGTCAGTGTGTGTGGGACCCGTACCCCAGAGAAAGTCAGTGTGCGTGGGACCCGTACACCAGAGAAAGTCAGTGTGTGAGGGACCCGTACCCCAGTGCGAGTCAGTGTGTGTGGGACCCGTACCCCAGTGAGAGCCAGTGTGTGTGGGACCCGTACCCCAGTGAGAGTCAGTGTGTGTGGGACACGTACCCCAGTCAGAGTCAGTGTGTGTGGGACCCGTACCCCAGTGAGAGTAAGAGTGTGTGGGACCTGTACCCCAGTGAGAGTCAGTCTCTGTGGGATTAGTACCCGACTGAGAATTAGTTTGTATGGGACCCGTACCCCAGGGAGAGTCAATGTGTGTGGGACCTGTACCCCAGTGAGAGTCAGTGTGTGTGTGACCCGTACCCCAGTGAGAGTCAGTGTGTGTGGGACCCGTACCCCAGTGAGAGTCAGTGTGTGTGGAACCCGTACCCCAGTGAGAGTCAGTGTGTGTGGAACCCATACCCCAGTGAGATTCAGTGTGTGTGGGACCTGTACCCCAGTGAGAGTCAGTGTGTGTGGGACACGTATCCCAATAAATGTCAGTGTGTGTGGGAACCGTACCCCAGTGTGAGTCAGTGTTTGTGGGACCCGTACCCCAGTGAGAGTCAGTGTGTGTGGAACGCGTTCCCCAGTCAGAGTCAGTGTTTGTGGGACCTGTACCCCAGTCAGAGTCAGTGTGTTTGGGACCTGTACCCCAGTGAGAGTCAGTGTGTGTGGAATTGTGCCCCATTAAGAATCAGTGTGTCTGGGACACGCACACCAGTGAGAGTCGCTGTGTGTGGGACCCGTACCCCAGTGAGAGTCAGTGTGTGTGGGACCCGTACCCCAGTGAGAGTCAGTGTGTGTGGGACCCGTACCCCAGTCAGAGTCAGTGTGTTTGGGACCTGTACCCCAGTGAGAGTCAGTGTGTGTGGAATTGTGCCCCATTAAGAATCAGAGTGTCTGGGACACGCACACCAGTGAGAGTCACGGTGTGTGGGACCCGTACCCCTGTGAGAGTCAGTGTGTGAGGGACCCGTACCCCAGTGAGAGTCAGTGTGCGTGGGACACGTATCCCAATAAATGTCAGTGTGTGTGGGAACCGTACCCCAGTGAGAGTCTTTGTGTGTGGAACCCGTACCCCAGTGAGAGTCAGTGTGTGTGGAACGCGTTCCCCAGTGAGAGTCAGTGTTTGTGGGATCTGTACCCCCAGTCAGAGTCAGTGTGTTTGGGACCTGTACCCCAGTGAGAGTCAGTGTGTGTGGAATTGCGCCCCATTAAGAGTCAGTGTGTCTCGGACACGCACACCAGTGAGAGTCACTGTGTGTGATACCCGTACCCCAGTGAGAGTCAGTATGTGTGTGACCCGTACCCCAGTGAAAGTCAGTGTGTGTGGGACCCGTACCACAGTGTGAGTCAGTGTGTGAGGGACCCGTACCCCAGTGAGAGTGAGTGTATGTGGGACCCGTACCGCAGTGATAGTCAGTGTGTGTGGGACCCGTACCCCAGAGAAAGTCAGTGAGCGTGGGATCCGTACCCCAGAGAAAGTCAGTGTGTGTGGGACCCGTACCCCAGTGAGAGTCAGTGTGTGTGGGACCCGTACCCCAGTGAGAGCCAGTGTGTGTGGGACCCGTACCACAGTGAGAGTCAGTGTGTGTGGGAACCGTACCCCAGTCAGAGTCAGTGTGTGTGGGACCCGTACCCCAGTGAGAGTAAGAGTGTGTGGGACCTGTACCCCAGTGAGAGTCAGTCTCTGTGGGATTAGTACCCGACTGAGATTTAGTTTCTTTGGGACCCGTACCCCAGGGAGAGTCAGTGTGTGTGGGACCTGAAACCCCAGTGAGAGTCAGTGTGTGTGAGGGACACGTACATCAGTGAGAGTCAGATTGTGTGGGACCCGTACCCCAGTGAGTCAGTGTGTGTGGGACCCGAACCCCAGTGAGAGTCAGTGTGTGTGGGCCCAGTTTCCCAGTGAGAGTCAGTGTGTGTGGGACCCGTACCCCAGTGAGAGTCAGTGTGTGTGGGACCCGTACCCCAGTGAGAGTCAGTGTGTGTGGGACCCGTACCCCAGTGAGAGTCAGTGTGTGTGGGACACGTACCCCAGTGAGAGTCAGTGTGGGTGGAACCCGTACCCCAGTGAGAGTCAGTGTGTGTGGGACCCGTACCCCAGTGGGAGTCAGTGTGTGTGGGACCCGTACCCCAGTGAGAGTCAGTGTGTGTGGGACCCGTACCCCAGTGAGAGTCAGTGTGTGTGGGACATGTATCCCAGTGAGAGTCAGTGTGTGTGTGGGACCCGTAAGCCAGTGAGTGTCAGTGTGTGTGGGACCTGTATCCCAGAGAGAGTCAGTGTGTGTGTGGGACCCGCACACCAGTGAGAGTCAGTGTGTGTGGGACAAGTACCCCAGTGAGAATCAGTTTGTGTGGGACTGTGCCCAACTAAGAGTCAGTGTGATTGTGATCCGAAACCCAGTGAGAGTCAGTGTGTGCCAGACCAGTACCCCAGTGAGAGTCAGTGTGTGTGGGACCCGTACCCCAAGTGAGAGTCAGTAAGTTTGGGAACCGTACCCCAGTGAGAGTCAGTCTCTGTGGGACCTGTATCCCCAGTGAGATTCAGTGTGTGTGGAAATGTACCCCAGTGAGAGTCAGTGTGTCTGAGACCCGTACCCCGATGAGAGTCAGTGTGTGTGGGATCCGTACCCCAGTGAGAGTCAGTGTGTGTGTGACCCGTACCCCAGTAAGAGTCAGTGTGTGTGGGACCCGTACCCCACTGAGAGTCAGTGTGTGTGGAACCCGTACCCCAGTGAGAGTCAGTGTGTCTGGGACCCGTACCCCAGTGAGAGTCAGTGTGTGTGGGACCCGTACCCCAGTGAGAGTCAGTGTGTGTGGAACCCATACCCCAGTGAGAGTCAGTGTGTGTGGGACCCGTCCCCCAATGAGAGTCAGTGTGTGTGGGACACGTATCCCAATAAATGTCAGTGTGTGTGGGAACCGTACCCCAGTGAGAGTCCTTGTGTGTGGAATCCGTACCTCAGTGAGAGTCAGTGTGTGTGGGACCAGTACCCCAGTGAGAGTCAGTGTGTGTGCGACCCGTACCCCAGTGAGAGTCAGTGTGTGTGGGACCCGTACCCCAGTGAGAGTCAGTGTGTGTGGGACCAGTACCCCAGTGGGAGTCAGTGTGTGTGGAACCCGTACCCCAGTGAGAGTCAGTGCGTGTGGGACACGTATCCCAATAAATGTCAGTGTGTGTGTGAACCGTACCCCAGTGAGAGTCAGTGTGTGTGGGACCCGTACCCCAGTCAGAGTCAGTGTGTTTGGGACCTCTACCCCAGTGAGAGTCAGTGTGTGTGGAATTGTACCCCATTAAGAATCAGTGTGTCTGGGACACGCACACCAGTGAGATTCACTGTGTGTGGGACCCGTACCCCAGTGAGAGTCAGTGTGTGTGGGACCCGTACCCCAGAGAAAGTCAGTGTGCGTGGGACCCGTACACCAGAGAAAGTCAGTGTGTGAGGGACCCGTACCCCAGTGCGAGTCAGTGTGTGTGGGACCCGTACCCCAGTGAGAGCCAGTGTGTGTGGGACCCGTACCCCAGTGAGAGTCAGTGTGTGTGGGACACGTACCCCAGTCAGAGTCAGTGTGTGTGGGACCCGTACCCCAGTGAGAGTAAGAGTGTGTGGGACCTGTACCCCAGTGAGAGTCAGTCTCTGTGGGATTAGTACCCGACTGAGAATTAGTTTGTATGGGACCCGTACCCCAGGGAGAGTCAATGTGTGTGGGACCTGTACCCCAGTGAGAGTCAGTGTGTGTGTGACCCGTACCCCAGTGAGAGTCAGTGTGTGTGGGACCCGTACCCCAGTGAGAGTCAGTGTGTGTGGAACCCGTACCCCAGTGAGAGTCAGTGTGTGTGGAACCCATACCCCAGTGAGATTCAGTGTGTGTGGGACCTGTACCCCAGTGAGAGTCAGTGTGTGTGGGACACGTATCCCAATAAATGTCAGTGTGTGTGGGAACCGTACCCCAGTGTGAGTCAGTGTTTGTGGGACCCGTACCCCAGTGAGAGTCAGTGTGTGTGGAACGCGTTCCCCAGTCAGAGTCAGTGTTTGTGGGACCTGTACCCCAGTCAGAGTCAGTGTGTTTGGGACCTGTACCCCAGTGAGAGTCAGTGTGTGTGGAATTGTGCCCCATTAAGAATCAGTGTGTCTGGGACACGCACACCAGTGAGAGTCGCTGTGTGTGGGACCCGTACCCCAGTGAGAGTCAGTGTGTGTGGGACCCGTACCCCAGTGAGAGTCAGTGTGTGTGGGACCCGTACCCCAGTCAGAGTCAGTGTGTTTGGGACCTGTACCCCAATGAGAGTCAGTGTGTGTGGAATTGTGCCCCATTAAGAATCAGAGTGTCTGGGACACGCACACCAGTGAGAGTCACGGTGTGTGGGACCCGTACCCCTGTGAGAGTCAGTGTGTGAGGGACCCGTACCCCAGTGAGAGTCAGTGTGCGTGGGACACGTATCCCAATAAATGTCAGTGTGTGTGGGAACCGTACCCCAGTGAGAGTCTTTGTGTGTGGAACCCGTACCCCAGTGAGAGTCAGTGTGTGTGGAACGCGTTCCCCAGTGAGAGTCAGTGTTTGTGGGATCTGTACCCCCAGTCAGAGTCAGTGTGTTTGGGACCTGTACCCCAGTGAGAGTCAGTGTGTGTGGAATTGCGCCCCATTAAGAGTCAGTGTGTCTCGGACACGCACACCAGTGAGAGTCACTGTGTGTGGTACCCGTACCCCAGTGAGAGTCAGTATGTGTGTGACCCGTACCCCAGTGAAAGTCAGTGTGTGTGGGACCCGTACCACAGTGTGAGTCAGTGTGTGAGGGACCCGTACCCCAGTGAGAGTGAGTGTATGTGGGACCCGTACCGCAGTGATAGTCAGTGTGTGTGGGACCCGTACCCCAGAGAAAGTCAGTGAGCGTGGGATCCGTACCCCAGAGAAAGTCAGTGTGTGTGGGACCCGTACCCCAGTGAGAGTCAGTGTGTGTGGGACCCGTACCCCAGTGAGAGCCAGTGTGTGTGGGACCCGTACCACAGTGAGAGTCAGTGTGTGTGGGAACCGTACCCCAGTCAGAGTCAGTGTGTGTGGGACCCGTACCCCAGTGAGAGTAAGAGTGTGTGGGACCTGTACCCCAGTGAGAGTCAGTCTCTGTGGGATTAGTACCCGACTGAGATTTAGTTTCTTTGGGACCCGTACCCCAGGGAGAGTCAGTGTGTGTGGGACCTGAAACCCCAGTGAGAGTCAGTGTGTGTGAGGGACACGTACATCAGTGAGAGTCAGATTGTGTGGGACCCGTACCCCAGTGAGTCAGTGTGTGTGGGACCCGAACCCCAGTGAGAGTCAGTGTGTGTGGGCCCAGTTTCCCAGTGAGAGTCAGTGTGTGTGGGACCCGTACCCCAGTGAGAGTCAGTGTGTGTGGGACCCGTACCCCAGTGAGAGTCAGTGTGTGTGGGACCCGTACCCCAGTGAGAGTCAGTGTGTGTGGGACACGTACCCCAGTGAGAGTCAGTGTGGGTGGAACCCGTACCCCAGTGAGAGTCAGTGTGTGTGGGACCCGTACCCCAGTGGGAGTCAGTGTGTGTGGGACCCGTACCCCAGTGAGAGTCAGTGTGTGTGGGACCCGTACCCCAGTGAGAGTCAGTGTGTGTGGGACATGTATCCCAGTGAGAGTCAGTGTGTGTGTGGGACCCGTAAGCCAGTGAGTGTCAGTGTGTGTGGGACCTGTATCCCAGAGAGAGTCAGTGTGTGTGTGGGACCCGCACACCAGTGAGAGTCAGTGTGTGTGGGACAAGTACCCCAGTGAGAATCAGTTTGTGTGGGACTGTGCCCAACTAAGAGTCAGTGTGATTGTGATCCGAAACCCAGTGAGAGTCAGTGTGTGCCAGACCAGTACCCCAGTGAGAGTCAGTGTGTGTGGGACCCGTACCCCAAGTGAGAGTCAGTAAGTTTGGGAACCGTACCCCAGTGAGAGTCAGTCTCTGTGGGACCTGTATCCCCAGTGAGATTCAGTGTGTGTGGAAATGTACCCCAGTGAGAGTCAGTGTGTCTGAGACCCGTACCCCGATGAGAGTCAGTGTGTGTGGGATCCGTACCCCAGTGAGAGTCAGTGTGTGTGTGACCCGTACCCCAGTAAGAGTCAGTGTGTGTGGGACCCGTACCCCACTGAGAGTCAGTGTGTGTGGAACCCGTACCCCAGTGAGAGTCAGTGTGTCTGGGACCCGTACCCCAGTGAGAGTCAGTGTGTGTGGGACCCGTACCCCAGTGAGAGTCAGTGTGTGTGGAACCCATACCCCAGTGAGAGTCAGTGTGTGTGGGACCCGTCCCCCAATGAGAGTCAGTGTGTGTGGGACACGTATCCCAATAAATGTCAGTGTGTGTGGGAACCGTACCCCAGTGAGAGTCCTTGTGTGTGGAATCCGTACCTCAGTGAGAGTCAGTGTGTGTGGGACCAGTACCCCAGTGAGAGTCAGTGTGTGTGCGACCCGTACCCCAGTGAGAGTCAGTGTGTGTGGGACCCGTACCCCAGTGAGAGTCAGTGTGTGTGGGACCAGTACCCCAGTGGGAGTCAGTGTGTGTGGAACCCGTACCCCAGTGAGAGTCAGTGCGTGTGGGACACGTATCCCAATAAATGTCAGTGTGTGTGTGAACCGTACCCCAGTGAGAGTCAGTGTGTGTGGGACCCGTACCCCAGTCAGAGTCAGTGTGTTTGGGACCTCTACCCCAGTGAGAGTCAGTGTGTGTGGAATTGTACCCCATTAAGAATCAGTGTGTCTGGGACACGCACACCAGTGAGATTCACTGTGTGTGGGACCCGTACCCCAGTGAGAGTCAGTGTGTGTGGGACCCGTACCCCAGTGAGAGTCAGTGTGTGTGGGACCCGTACCCCAGTGAGAGTCAGTGTGTGTGGGACCCGTACCCCAGTGGGAGTCAGTTTGTGTGGGACCCGTACCCCAGTGAGAGTCAGTGTCTGTGGGACCCTTACCCCAGTGAGAGTCTGTATGTGTGGCACATGTACCCCAGTGAGAGTCAGTGTGTGTGGGACCCGTACCCCAGTGAGAGTCAGTGTGTGTGTGGGACCCGTACCCCAGTGAGAGTCAGTGAGTGTTTGGGACCCGTTCACCAGTGAGAGTCAGTGTGTGTGTGGGACCCGTACCCCAGTGAGAGTCAGTGAGTGTGGGACCCGTACCCCAGTGAGAGTCAGTGTGTGTGGGACCTGTACCCCAGTGAGAGTCAGTTTGTGATGGACCCATACCCCAGTGAGAGTCAGTCTCTGTGGGATTAGTACCCGACTGAGATTTAGCTGGAATGGGACCTGTACCCCAGGGAGAGTCAGTGTGTGTGGGAACTGTACCCCAATGAGAGTCAGTGTGTGTGAGGGACACGTACCCCAGTGAGACTCAGTGTGTGTGGGACCCGTACCCCAGTGAGAGTCAGTGTGTGTGGGACCCGAACCCCAGTGAGAGTCAGTGTGTGTGGGCCCAGTTTCCCAGTGAGAGTCAGTGTGTGTGGGACCCGTACCATAGTGAGAGTTAGTGTGTGTGGGACCCCTACCCCAGTGAGAGTTAGTGTGTGTGGGAACCGTACCCCAGTGAAAGTCTCCGTGTGTGGAAACCGTACCCCAGTGAGAGTCAGTGTGTGTGGGACACGTACCCCAGTGAGAGTCAGTGTGTGTGGGACCCGTACCCCAGTGAGATTCAGTGTGTGTGGGACCCGTACCCCAGTGAGAGTCAGTGTGTGTGGGACACGTTCCCCAGTGAGAGTCAGTGTGGGTGGAACCCGTACCCCAGTGAGAGTCAGTGTGTGTGGGACCCGTACCCCAGTGGGAGTCAGTTTGTGTGGGACCCGTACCCCAGTGAGAGTCAGTGTGTGTGGGACCCGTACCCCAGTGAGAGTCAGTGTGTGTGGGACCCGTACCCCAGTGGGAGTCAGTTTGTGTGGGACCCGTACCCCAGTGAGAGTCAGTGTCTGTGGGACCCTTACCCCAGTGAGAGTCTGTATGTGTGGCACATGTACCCCAGTGAGAGTCAGTGTGTGTGGGACCCGTATCCCAGTGAGAGTCAGTGTGTGTGTGGGACCCGTACCCCAGTGAGAGTCAGTGAGTGTTTGGGACCCGTTCACCAGTGAGAGTCAGTGTGTGTGTGGGACCCGTACCCCAGTGAGAGTCAGTGAGTGTGGGACCCGTACCCCAGTGAGAGTCAGTGTGTGTGGGACCTGTACCCCAGTGAGAGTCAGTGTGTGATGGACCCATACCCCAGTGAGAGTCAGTCTCTGTGGGATTAGTACCCGACTGAGATTTAGCTGGAATGGGACCTGTACCCCAGGGAGAGTCAGTGTGTGTGGGAACTGTACCCCAATGAGAGTCAGTGTGTGTGCGGGACACGTACCCCAGTGAGACTCAGTGTGTGTGGGACCCGTACCCCAGTGAGAGTCAGTGTGTGTGGGACCCGAACCCCAGTGAGAGTCATTGTGTGTGGGCCCAGTTTCCCAGTGAGAGTCAGTGTGTGTGGGACCCGTACCATAGTGAGAGTTAGTGTGTGTGGGACCCCTACCCCAGTGAGAGTTAGTGTGTGTGGGAACCGTACCCCAGTGAAAGTCTCCGTGTGTGGAAACCGTACCCCAGTGAGAGTCAGTGTGTGTGAAACACGTACCCCCGTGAGAGTCAGTGTGTGTGGGACCCGTACCCCAGTGAGATTCAGTGTGTGTGGGACCCGTACCCCAGTGAGAGTCAGTGTGTGTGGGACACGTTCCCCAGTGAGAGTCAGTGTGGGTGGAACCCGTACCCCAGTGAGAGTCAGTGTGTGTGGGACCCGTACCCCAGTGGGAGTCAGTGTGTGTGGGACCCGTACCCCAGTGAGAGTCAGTGTGTGTGGGACCCGTACCCCAGTGAGAGTCAGTGTGTGTGGGACATGTATCCCAGTGAGAGTCAGTGTGTGTGTGGGACCCTTACCCCAGTGAGTGTCAGTGTGTGTGGGACCTGTATCCCAGTGAGAGTCAGTGTGTGTGTGGGACCCGCACACCAGTGAGAGTCAGTGTGTGTGGGACCAGTACCCCAGTGAGAATCAGTTTGTGTGGGACTGTGCCCAACTGAGCGTCAGTGTGATTGTGATCCGAAACCCAGTGAGAGTCAGTGTGTGCCAGACCAGTACCCCAGTGAGAGTCAGTGTGTGTGGGACCCGTACCCCAAGTGAGAGTCAGTAAGTGTGGGAACCGTACCCCAGTGAGAGTCAGTCTGTGTGGGACCTGTATCCCCAGTGAGAGTCAGTGTGTGTGGAAATTTACCCCAGTGAGAGTCAGTGTGTCTGAGACCCGTACCCCGATGAGAGTCAGTGTGTGTGGGACGCGTTCCCCAGTGAGAGTCAGTGTGTGTGTGACCCGTACCCCAGTGAGAGTCAGTGTGTGTGGGACCCGTACCCCACTGAGAGTCAGTGTGTGTGGAACCCGTACCCCAGTGAGAGTCAGTGTGTGTGGGACCCGTACCCCAGTGAGAGTCAGTGTGTGTGGGAACCGTACCCCAGTGAGAGTCAGTGTGTGTGGAACCCATACGCCAGTGAGAGTCAGTGTGTGTGGGACCCGTACCCCAATGAGAGTCAGTGTGTGTGGGACACGTATCCCAATAAATGTCAGTTTGTGTGGGAACCGTACCCCAGTGAGAGTCCTTGTGTGTGGAATCCGTACCTCAGTGAGAGTCAGTGTGTGTGGGACCAGTACCCCAGTGAGAGTCAGTGTGTGTGCGACCCGTACCCCAGTGAGAGTCAGTGTGTGTGGGACCCGTACCCCAGTGAGAGTCAGTGTGTGTGGGACCCGTACCCCAGTGGGAGTCAGTGTGTGTGGAACCCATATCCAAGTCAGTGTCAAGGTGTGTTGGACGCGTACACCAGTGAGACTCAGTGTGTGTGGAACCATTACTCCAGTGAGAGTCAGTGTGTGTGGGATCCGTACCCCAGTGAGAGTCAGTGTGTGTGGGACCCGTACCCCAGTGAGAGTCAGTATGTGTGGGACCAGTACCCCAGTGAGATTCAGTGTGTGTGGGATCCGTACCCCAGTGAGAGTCAGTGTGTGTGGGACCCGTACCCCAGTGAGAGTCAGTGTGTGTGGGACCAGTACCCCAGTGATATTCAGTGTGTGTGGGAGCAATACCCCAGTGAGAGTCAGTATGTGTGGGACCCGGACGCCAGTGATAGACTGTGTGTGAGCGACCCGTACCCCATTGAGAGTCAATATGTGTTGGACCTATACCACAGTGAGAGTCAGTGTGTGTGGGACCCGTACCCCAGTGAGAGTCAGTGTGTGTGGGACTCGTACCCTACTGAGAGTCAGTGTGTGTGGCACCCGTACCCCAGTGAGAGTCAGTGTGTGTGGGACCCGTACCCTACTGAGAGTCAGTGTGTGTGGCACCCGTACCCCAGTGAGAGTCAGTGTGTGTGGGACCCGTACCCCAGTGAGAGTCAGTGTGTGTTGGACCCGTACCCTACTGAGAGTCAGTGTGTGTGGAACCCGTACCCCAGTGAGAGTCAGTGTGTGTGGGACCCGTACCCCTGTGAGAGTCAGTGCTTGCGGGACCCGTACCCCAGTGAGAGTCAGTGTGTGTGGGACCCGTACCCCAGTGAGAGTCAGTGTGTGCGGGTCCCGTACCCCAGTGAGAGTCAGTGTGTGTGGGACCCGTACCCCAGTGAGAGTCAGTGTGGTGGAACCCGTACCCCAATGAGAGTCAGCGTGTGTGGAACCGGTACCCCAGTGAGAGACAGTGTGTGTGGGACAGGTACCCCAGTGGGAGTCAGTGTGTGTGGGACACGTATCCCAATAAATGTCAGCGTGTATGGGAACCGTACCCCATGAGAGTCTTTGTGTGTGGGACCCGAACCCCAGTGAGAGTCAGTGTTTGTGGGACCTGTACCCCAGTCAGAGTCAGTGTGTTTGGGACCTGTACCCCAGTGAGAGTCAGTGTGTGTGGAATTGTGCCCCATTAAGGATCAGTGTGTCTGGGACAGGTACCCCAGTGAGAGTCAGTGTGTGTGGGACCCGTACCCCAGTGAGAGTCACTTTGTGTGGGACCACACCCCAGTGAGAGTCAGTGTGTGTGGGACCCGTACCCCAGTGAGAGTCAGTGTGTGTGGGACCCGTACCCCAGTGAGAGTCAGTGTGTGTGGGACCCGTACCCCAGTGGGAGTCAGTGTGTGTGGGACCCGTACCCCAGTGAGAGTCAGTGTCTGTGGGACCCTTACCCCAGTGAGAGTCTGTATGTGTGGCACCTGTACCCCAGAGAGAGTCAGTGTGTGTGGGACCTGTGTCCCAGTGAGAGTCATTGTGTGTGTGGGACCCGTACCCCAGTGTGAGTCAGTGTGTGTGGGACTGTGCCCAACTGAGAGTCAGTGTGATTGTGATCCGAAACCCAGTGAGAGTCAGTGTGTGCCAGTCCAGTACCCCAGTGAGAGTCAGTGTTGTGGGACCCGTACCCCCCGTGAGAGTCAGTAAGTGTGGGAACCGTACCCCAGTGAGATTCAGTCTGTGTGGGACCCGTACCCCAGTGAGAGTCAGTGTGTGTGGAAATGTACCCCAGTGAGAGTATGTGTGTCTGAGACCCGTACCCCGATGAGAGTCAGTGTGTGAGTGACCCGTACCCTAGTGAGAGTCATTGTGTTCAGGACCCATACCCGACTGAGAGTCAGTGTGTGTGGGACATGTACCCCAGTGAGAGTCAGTGTGTGTGGCACCCTTACCCCAATGAGAGTCAGTGTGTGTGGAACCCGTACCCCAGTGAGAGTCAGTGTGTGTGGGACCCGTACCCCAGAGAGAGTCAGTGTGTGTGGCACCCGTACCCCAATGAGAGTCAGTGTGTGTGGAACCCGTACCCCAGTGAGAGTCAGTGTGTGAGGGACCCGTACCCCAGTGAGAGTCAGTGTGTGTGGGACCAGTACGCCAGTGAGAGTCTGTGTGTGAGGGACCCGTACCCCATTGAGAGTCAGTGTGTGTGGGACCCGTACCCAAGTGAGAGTCAATATGTGTGGGACCCGTCCCCCAGTGAGAGTCAGTGTGTGTGGGACCCGTACCCCAGTGAGATTCAATATGTGTGGGACCTATACCACAGTGAGAGTCAGTTTGTGAGGGACCCCTACCCCAGTGAGAGTCAGTGTGTGTGTGTGTGTGGGACCTGTACCCCAGTGAGTGTCAGTATGTGTGGGTCGATTAAACCATTGAGGGAAATTATCTGTGGATCCTGTACCCCCTAGAGATTCTATTTGAATGTGACCGTACCCCAGTGAGAGTCAGTCTGTGTGGGACCCATACCCTAGTAAAAATCAGTGTGTGTTTGACCCGTCCCCAGTGAGAGTCAGTGTGTGTGGGACCCCTAAGCCTTTGAGAGTCAGTGTGTTTGGGACCCATACCCAAGTGAGTGTCAAGGCGTGTGGGACCCGTAACCCAGTGAGAGTCAGAGTGTGTGGGATCCGTACCCCAGTGAGAGTCAGTGTGTGTGGGACCCGTACCCCAGTGAGAGTCTGTGTGTGTGGGACCCGTACCACAGTGAGAGTCTGTGTGTGTGGGACCCGTACCCCAGTGAGAGTCAGTGTGTGTGGGACCCGTACCCCAGTGAGAGTCTGCGTGTGTGTGATCCGTACCCCAGTGAGAGTCTGTGTGTGTGGGACCCGTAGCTGAGTGAGAGTCAGTGTGTGTGGGACCCGTACCCCAGTGAGAGTCAGTGGGTGTGGGACCCGTACCCCAGTGAGAGTCAGTGTGTGTGTGGGAACCGTACCCCAGTGAGAGTCAGTGTGTGTGAGACCCGTACCCCAGTGAGAGTCAGTGTGTGTGGGACCCGTACCCCAGTGAGAGTCAGTGTGTGTGTGGGACCCCTACCCCAGTGAGAGTCAGTGTGTGTGGGATCCGTACCCCAGTGAGAGTCTGTGTGTGTGGGACCCGTACACCAGTGAGATTTGTGGGGGACCCGTACCCCAGTGAGAGTCAATATGTGTGGGACCAATACCACAGTGAGAGTCAGTGTGTGAGGGACCCGTACCCCAGTGAGAGTCAATATGTGTGGGACCAATACCACGGTGAGAGTCAGTGTGTGTGGGACCCGTACCCCAGTGAGAGTCAGTGTGTGATGGACCCATACCCCAGTGAGAGTCAGTCTCTGTGGGATTAGTACCCGACTGAGATTTAGTTTGTATGGGACCTGTACTCCAGGGAGAGTCAGTGTGTGTGGGAACTGTACCCCAGTGAGAGTCAGTGTGTGTGAGGGACACGTACCCCAGTGAGAGTCAGTGTGTGTGGGACCCGTACCCCAGTGAGTCAGTGTGTGTGGGACCCGAACCCCAGTGAGAGTCAGTGTGTGTGGGCCCAGTTTCCCAGTGAGAGTCAGTGTGTGTGGGACCCGTACCATAGTGAGAGTTAGTGTGTGTGGGACCCCTACCCCAGTGAGAGTTAGTGTGTGTGGGAACCGTACCCCAGTGAAAGTCTCTGTGTGTGGAAACCGTACCCCAGTGAGAGTCAGTGTGTGTGGGACACGTATCCCAGTAAGTGTCAATGTGTGTGGGACACGTACCCCATAGAGAGTCAGTGTGTGTGGGACCCATAGCCCAGTGAGAGTCAGTTTGTGTATGAACCGAACCCCAGTGAGAGTCAGTGTGTGAGGGACCCGTACCCCAGTGAGAGACAGTTTGTGTGTGGGACCCGTACACCAGAGAGAGTCAGTGTGTGTGGGACCCGTACCCCAGTGAGACTCAGTGTGTGTGGGAGCTGTACCCCAGTGTGAGTCAGAGTGTGTGGGACAAATATCCCACTGAGAGTCAGTGTGTGTCAGAAAAGTACCCCAGTGAGAGTCAATGTGTATGGGTCCCATACCCAAGTGAGAGTCACTGTGCGTGTGTAACGCGTACACCAGTGAGAATCAGTGTGTGTGGGACCCGTACCCCAGTGAGAGTCAGTGTGTGTGGGACCCGTACCCCAGTGAGCGTCAGTGTGTGAGGGACCACTACCCCAGTGACTGTCAATATGTGTGGGACCTATACCACAGTGAGATTCAGTGTGTGTGGGACCCGTACCCCAGTGAGAGTCAGTATGTGTGGGACCCGGACGCCAGTGATAGTCTTTGTGTGAGCGACCCGTACCCCATTGAGAGTCAATATGTGTTGGACCTATACCACAGTGACAGTCAGTGTGTGTGGGACCCGTACCCCAGTGAGAGTCTGTGTGTGCGTGGTACTGTGCCCCAGTGAGAGTCAGTGTTTGTGGGACACCTACCCCTTTGAAGTCAGTGTGTATGGGACTCTTATCCAAGTCAGTGTCAAGGTGTGTGGGATGCGTACACCAGTGAGACTCAGTGTGTGTGGAACCATTACTCCAGTGAGAGTCAGTGTGTGTGGGATCCGTACCCCAGTGAGAGTCAGTGTGTGTGGGACCCGTACCCCAGTGAGAGTCAGTGTGTGTGGGACCGTACCCCAGTGAGAGTCAGTGTGTGTGGTACCAGTACCCCAGTGAGAGTCAGTGTGTGTGGGACCAGTACCCCAGTGAGAGTCAGTGTGTGTGGGACCCGTACCCCAGTGAGAGTCAGTGTGTGTGGGACCCGTACCCCAGTAGAGTCAGTGTGTGTGGGACCGGTACCCCAGTGAGAGTCTGTGTGTGTGGGACCCGTACCCCAGTGAGAGTCAGTGTGTGTGGAACCCGTACCCCAGTGAGAGTCAGTGTGTGTGGAACCCGTACCCCAATGAGAGTCAGTGTGTGTGGTACCCGTACCCCAGTAAAAGTCAATGTGTGTGGAATCCGTACCCCAGTTAGAGTCAGTGTGTGTGGAACCGTACCCCAGTTAGAGTCAGTGTGTGTGGAACCCGTACCCCAGTGAGTGTCAGTGTGTGTGGGACCCGTACCCCAGTGAGAGTCAATGTGTGTGGAACCCGTACCCTAGTGAGAGTCAGTGTGTGTGTGGGACACGTACCCCAGTGAGTGTCAGTGTGTGTGTGATCCGTACCACAGTGAGAGTCATTGTGTGTGGAACCCGTACCCTAGTGAGAGTCAGTGTGTGTGTGGGACCCGTACCCCACTGAGAGTCTGTGTGTGTGGGACCCGTACCCCAGTGAGAGTCAGTTTGTGTGGGACCCGTACCCCAGTGAGAGTCAGTGTGTGTGGGACAGGTACCCCAGTGGGAGACAGTGTGTGTGGGACACGTATCCCAATAAATGTCAGTGTGTGTGGGAACCGTACTCCATTGAGAGTCAGTGTGTATGGGAACCGTACCCCTGTGAGAGTCTTTGTGTGTGGGACCCGTACCCCAGTGAGAATCATTGTGTGTGGAATCTGTACCCCAGTGAGAGTCAGTGTTTGTGGGACCCGTACCCCAGTCAGAGTCAGTGTGTGTGGGACCCGTACCCCAGTGAGAATCAGTTTGTGTGGGACTGTGCCCAAGTGAGAGTCAGTATGATTGTGATCCGAAACCCAGTGAGAGTCAGTGTGTGCCAGACCAGTACCCCAGTGAGAGTCAGTAAGTGTGGGAACCGTACCCCAGTGAGATTCAGTCTGTGTGGGACCTGTATCCCCAGTGAGAGTCAGTGTGTGTGGAAATGTACCCCAGTGAGAGTCAGTGTGTCTGAGACCCGTACCCCGATGAGAGTCAGTGTGTGAGTGACCCGTACCCTAGTGAGAGTCATTGTGTTTAGGACCCATACCCGACTGAGAGTGAGTGTGTGTGGGACATGTACCCCAGTGACAGTCAGTGTGTTTGGGACCCGTACCCCAGTGAGAGTCAGTGTGTGAGGCACCCGTACCCCAGAGAGAGTCAGTGTGTGTGGGACCCATACCCCAGTGAGAGTCAGTGTGTGAGGCACCCGTACCCCAGAGAGAGTCAGTGTGTGTGGGACCCGTACCCAGTGAGAGTCAGTGTGTGTGGCACCCGTACCCCAGTGAGAGTCAGTGTGTGTGGAACCCGTACCCCAGTGAGAGTCAGTGTGTGTGGCACCCGTACCCCACTGAGAGTCAGTGTGTGTGGGACCCGTACCCCAGTGAGAGTCAGTGTGTGTGGAACCCGTACCCCAGTGAGAGTCAGTGTGTGTGGAACCCGTACCCCAGTGAGAGTCAGCGTGTGTGGGACAGGTACCGCAGTGAGAGTCAGTGTGTGTGGGACACGTATCCCAATAAACGTCAATGTCTGTGGGAACCGTACCCCAGTGAGAGTCTTTGTGTGTGGGACCCGTACCCCAGTGAGAATCATTGTGTGTGGAACCCGTACCCCAGAGCGAGTCAGTGTGTGTGGGACCCGTACCCCAGTCAGACTCAGTGTGTTTGGGACCTGTACCCCAGTGAGATTCAGTGTGTCTGGAATTGTGCCCTATTAAGAATCAGTGTGTCTGGGACACGCACACCAGTGAGAGTCACTGTGTGTGGGACCCGTATCCCAGTGAGAGTCAGTGTGTGTGGGACCAGTACCCCAGTGAGAGTCAGTGTGTGTGGGACCCGTACCCCAGTGAGAGTCAGTGTGTGTGGGACCCGTACCCCAGTGGGAGTCAGTGTGTGTGGGACCCGTACCCCAGTGAGAGTCAGTGTCTGTGGGACCCTTACCCCAGTGAGAGTCTGTATGTGTGGCACCTGTACCCCAGTGAGAGTCAGTATGTGTGGGACCTGTATCCCAGTGAGAGTCAGTGTGTGTGTGGGACCCGTACCCCAGTGAGAGTCAGTGTGTGTGGGACCCGCACCCCAGTGAGAGTCAGTGTGTGTAGGACCCATACCCAAGTGAGAATCAGTGTGTGTGGGACCCGTACCTCAGTGAGAGTCAGTGTGTATGTGAGACCCGTACCCCAGTGAGAGTCAGTGTGTGTGGGACCCGTACCCCAGTGAGAGTCAGTGTGTGTGTGAGACCCGTACCCCACTGGTGTTCAGTGTGTGTGGGACCCGTACCCCAGTGAGAGTCAGTGTGTGTGGAACCCGTATCCCAGTGAGAGTCAGTGTGTGTGGGACCCGAACACCAGTGAGAGTCAATGTGTGTGGGTTCCGTACCCCAGTGAGCGTCAGTGTGTGTGGAAACCGTACCCCAGTGAGATTCAGTGCGTGTGGGCCTCATACCCCATTGAGAGTCAATGTGTGTGGGACACGTACCCCAAAGAGAATCAGTGTGTGTGGGACCCATACCCCAGTGAGAGTCAGTGTGTGTGGGACCCGTACCCCAGTGAGAGTCAGTGTGTCTGTGGGACCCGTACCCCAGTGAGAGTCTGTGTGTGTGGGACCCGTACCCCAGTGAGAGTCAGTCTGTGTGTGAGACCCGTACCCCAGTCAGAGTCAGTGTGTGTGGGACCCGTACCCCAGTGAGAATCAGTTTGTGTGGGACTGTGCCCAAGTGAGAGTCAGTATGATTGTGATCCGAAACCCAGTGAGAGTCAGTGTGTGCCAGACCAGTACCCCAGTGAGAGTCAGTAAGTGTGGGAACCGTACCCCATTGAGATTCAGTCTGTGTGGGACCTGTATCCCCAGTGAGAGTCAGTGTGTGTGGAAATGTACCCCAGTGAGAGTCAGTGTGTCTGAGACCCGTACCCCGATGAGAGTCAGTGTGTGAGTGACCCGTACCCTAGTGAGAGTCATTGTGTTTAGGACCCATACCCGACTGAGAGTGAGTGTGTGTGGGACATGTACCCCAGTGACAGTCAGTAAGTGTGGGAACCGTACCCCATTGAGATTCAGTCTGTGTGGGACCTGTATCCCCAGTGAGAGTCAGTGTGTGTGGAAATGTACCCCAGTGAGAGTCAGTGTGTCTGAGACCCGTACCCCGATGAGAGTCAGTGTGTGAGTGACCCGTACCCTAGTGAGAGTCATTGTGTTTAGGACCCATACCCGACTGAGAGTGAGTGTGTGTGGGACATGTACCCCAGTGACAGTCAGTGTGTTTGGGACCCGTACCCCAGTGAGAGTCAGTGTGTGAGGCACCCGTACCCCAGAGAGAGTCAGTGTGTGTGGGACCCATACCCCAGTGAGAGTCAGTGTGTGAGGCACCCGTACCCCAGAGAGAGTCAGTGTGTGTGGGACCCGTACCCAGTGAGAGTCAGTGTGTGTGGCACCCGTACCCCAGTGAGAGTCAGTGTGTGTGGAACCCGTACCCCAGTGAGAGTCAGTGTGTGTGGCACCCGTACCCCAGTGAGAGTCAGTGTGTGTGGAACCCGTACCCCAGTGAGAGTCAGCGTGTGTGGGACAGGTACCGCAGTGAGAGTCAGTGTGTGTGGGACACGTATCCCAATAAACGTCAATGTCTGTGGGAACCGTACCCCAGTGAGAGTCTTTGTGTGTGGGACCCGTACCCCAGTGAGAATCATTGTGTGTGGAACCCGTACCCCAGAGCGAGTCAGTGTGTGTGGGACCCGTACCCCAGTCAGACTCAGTGTGTTTGGGACCTGTACCCCAGTGAGATTCAGTGTGTCTGGAATTGTGCCCTATTAAGAATCAGTGTGTCTGGGACACGCACACCAGTGAGAGTCACTGTGTGTGGGACCCGTATCCCAGTGAGAGTCAGTGTGTGTGGGACCAGTACCCCAGTGAGAGTCAGTGTGTGTGGGACCCGTACCCCAGTGAGAGTCAGTGTGTGTGGGACCCGTACCCCAGTGGGAGTCAGTGTGTGTGGGACCCGTACCCCAGTGAGAGTCAGTGTCTGTGGGACCCTTACCCCAGTGAGAGTCTGTATGTGTGGCACCTGTACCCCAGTGAGAGTCAGTGTGTGTGGGACCTGTATCCCAGTGAGAGTCAGTGTGTGTGTGGGACCCGTACCCCAGTGAGAGTCAGTGTGTGTGGGACCCGCACCCCAGTGAGAGTCAGTGTGTGTAGGACCCATACCCAAGAGAGAATCAGTGTGTGTGGGACCCGTACCCCAGTGAGAGTCAGTGTGTATGTGAGACCCGTACCCCAGTGAGAGTCAGTGTGTGTGGGACCCGTACCCCAGTGAGAGTCAGTGTGTGTGTGAGACCCGTACCCCACTGGTGTTCAGTGTGTGTGGGACCCGTACCCCAGTGAGAGTCAGTGTGTGTGGAACCCGTATCCCAGTGAGAGTCAGTGTGTGTGGGACCCGAACACCAGTGAGAGTCAATGTGTGTGGGTTCCGTACCCCAGTGAGCGTCAGTGTGTGTGGAAACCGTACCCCAGTGAGATTCAGTGCGTGTGGGCCTCATACCCCATTGAGAGTCAATGTGTGTGGGACACGTACCCCAAAGAGAATCAGTGTGTGTGGGACCCATACCCCAGTGAGAGTCAGTGTGTGTGGGACCCGTACACCAGTGAGAGTCAGTGTGTCTGTGGGACCCGTACCCCAGTGAGAGTCTGTGTGTGTGGGACCCGTACCCCAGTGAGAGTCAGTCTGTGTGTGAGACCCGTACCCCAGTTAGAGTCAGTGTGTGTGGTACCCGTACCCCATTTAGAGTCAGTGTGTGTGGAACCCGTACACCAGTGAGAGTCAGTGTGTGTGGGACCGGTACCTCACTGAGAGTCAGTGTGTGTGGGACCCGTACACCTGTGAGAGTCAGTTTGTGTGGGACCCGTACCCCAGTGAGAGTCAGTGTGTGTGTGGGACAGGTACCGCAGTGAGAGTCAGTGTGTGTGGGACACGTATCCCAATAAACGTCAATGTCTGTGGGAACCGTACCCCAGTGAGAGTCTTTGTGTGTGGGACCCGTACCCCAGTGAGAATCATTGTGTGTGGAACCCGTACCCCAGAGCGAGTCAGTGTGTGTGGGACCCGTACCCCAGTCAGAGTCAGTGTGTTTGGGACCTGTACCCCAGTGAGATTCAGTGTGTCTGGAATTGTGCCCCATTAAGAATCAGTGTGTCTGGGACACGCACACCAGTGAGAGTCACTGTGTGTGGGACCCGTATCCCAGTGAGAGTCAGTGTGTGTGGGACCAGTACCCCAGTGAGAGTCAGTGTGTGTGGGACCCGTACCCCAGTGAGAGTCAGTGTGTGTGGGACCCGTACCCCAGTGGGAGTCAGTGTGTGTGGGACCCGTACCCCAGTGAGAGTCAGTGTCTGTGGGACCCTTACCCCAGTGAGAGTCTGTATGTGTGGCACCTGTACCCCAGTGAGAGTCAGTGTGTGTGGGACCTGTATCCCAGTGAGAGTCAGTGTGTGTGTGGGACCCGTACCCCAGTGAGAGTCAGTGTGTGTGGGACCCGCACCCCAGTGAGAGTCAGTGTGTGTAGGACCCGTACCCAAGAGAGAGTCAGTGTGTGTGGGACCCGTACCCCAGTGAGAGTCAGTGTGTATGTGAGACCCGTACCCCAGTGATAGTCAGTGTGTGTGGGACCCGTACCCCAGTGAGAGTCAGTGTGTGTGTGAGACCCGTACCCCACTGGTGTTCAGTTTGTGTGGGACCCGTACCCCAGTGAGAGTCAGTGTGTGTGGAACCCGTATCCCAGTGAGAGTCAGTGTGTGTGGGACCCGAACACCAGTGAGAGTCAATGTGTGTGGGTCCCGTACCCCAGTGAGCGTCAGTGTGTGTGGAAACCGTACCCCAGTGAGATTCAGTGCGTGTGGGCCTCGTACCCCATTGAGAGTCAATGTGTGTGGGACACGTACCCCAAAGAGAATCAGTGTGTGTGGGACCCATACCCCAGTGAGAGTCAGTGTGTGTGGGACCCGTACCCCAGTGAGAGTCAGTGTGTCTGTGGGACCCGTACCCCAGTGAGAGTCTGTGTGTGTGGGACCCGTACCCCAGTGAGAGTCAGTCTGTGTCTGAGACCCGTACCCCAGTTAGAGTCAGTGTGTGTGGTACCCGTACCCCATTTAGAGTCAGTGTGTGTGGAACCCGTACACCAGTGAGAGTCAGTGTGTGTGGGACCCGTACCTCACTGAGAGTCAGTGTGTGTGGGACCCGTACACCTGTGAGAGTCAGTTTGTGTGGGACCCGTACCCCAGTGAGAGTCAGTGTGTGTGTGGGACCCGTTCCTCAGTGAGAGTCAGTGTGTGTGGGACCCGTACCCCAGTGAGAGTCAGTGTGTGTGGGACCCGTACCCCAGTTAGAGTAAGTGTGTGTGGGACCCGTACCCCAGTGAGCGTCAGTGTGTGAGGGACCACTACCCCAGTGACAGTCAATATGTGTGGGACCTATACCACAGTGAGATTCAGTGTGTGTGGGACCCGTACCCCAGTGAGAGTCAGTATGTGTGGGACCCGGACGCCAGTGATAGTCTGTGTGTGAGCGACCAGTACCCCATTGAGAGTCAATATGTGTTGGACCTATACCACAGTGACAGTCAGCGTGTGTGGGACCCGTACCCCAGTGAGAGTCTGTGTGTGCGTGGTACTGTGCCCCAGTGAGAGTCAGTGTTTGTGGGACCCCTACCCCTTTGAGAGTCAGTGTGTGTGGGACCCATATCCAAGTCAGTGTCAAGGTGTGTGGGACGCGTACACCAGTGAGACTCAGTGTGTGTGGAAACATTACTCCAGTGAGAGTCAGTGTGTGTGGGATCCGTACCCCAGTGAGAGTCAGTGTGTGTGGGAACCGTACCCCAGTGAGAGTCAGTGTGTGTGGGACCGTACCCCAGTGAGAGTCATTGTGTGTGGTACCAGTACCCCAGTGAGAGTCAGTGTGTGTGGGACCAGTACCCCAGTGAGAGTCAGTGTGTGTGGGACCCATACCCCAGTGAGAGTCAGTGTGTGTGGGACCCGTACCCCAGTAGAGTCAGTGTGTGTGGGACCCGTACCCCAGTGAGAGTCTGTGTGTGTGGGACCCGTACCCCAGTGAGAGTCAGTGTGTGTGGAACCCGTACCCCACTGAGAGTCCGTGTGTGTGGAACCCGTACCCCAATGAGAGTCAGTGTGTGTGGAACCCGTACCCCAGTGAGAGTCAGTGTGTGTGGAACCCGTACCCCAGTTAGAGTCAGTGTGTGTGGAACCCGTACCCCAGTTAGAGTCAGTGTGTGTGGAACCCGTACCCCAGTGAGTGTCAGTGTGTGTGGGACCCGTACCCCAGTGAGAGTCAATGTGTGTGGAACCCGTACCCTAGTGAGAGTCAGTGTGTGTGTGGGACCCGTACCGCAGTGAGTGTCAGTGTGTGTGGGACCCGTACCCCAGTGAGAGTCAATGTGTGTGGAACCCGTACCCTAGTGAGAGTCAGTGTGTGTGTGGGACCCGTACCCCACTGAGAGTCTGTGTGTGTGGGACCCGTACCCCAGTGAGAGTCAGTGTGTGTGGGACCCGTACCCCAGTGAGAGTCAGTGTGTGTGGGACAGGTACCCCAGTGGGAGACAGTGTGTGTGGGACACGTATCCCAATAAATGTTAGTGTGTGTGGGAACCGTACTACATTGAGATTCAGTGTGTGTGGGACTGTGCCCCAGTGAGATTCAGTGTGTGTGGGACTGTGCCCCAGTGAGAGTCACTGTGTGTGGGACTGTGCCCCAGTGAGAGTCAGTTTGTGTTGTACTGTGCCACAGTGAGAGTCAGTGTGTGTGGGACTGTGCCCCAGTGAGATTCAGTGTATGTGGGACTGTGCCCCAGTGAGATTCGGTGTGTGTGGGACTGTGCCCCAGTGAGATTCAGTGTGTGTGGGACCCGTACCACAGTGAGATTCAGTGTGTGTGTGGGACCCGTACCCCAGTGAGAGTCAGTGTGTGTGGGACCCGTACCCCAGTGAGAGTCAGTGTGTGAGGGACCCCTACCCCAGTGGTAGTCAGTGAGTGTGTGGGACCCGTACCCCAGTGAGAGTCAGTGTGTGTGGGACCCGTACCCCAGTGAGAGTAAGTGTGTATGGGACCCGCACTACACTGTGTGTCAGTTTGTGTGGGACCTGTACCCCTGTGAGAGTCAGTGTGTGTGGGACGCATACGCCAGTGAGAGTCATTGTCTGTGTGACCCGTACCCCAGTGAGAGTCAGTGTGTTTGGGACCCATACTACACTGAGTGTAACTTTGTGTGGGACCTGTACCCCTGTGATAGTCAGTGTGTGTGGGACCCGTACCCCAGTGAGGGTCAGTGTGTGTGGGACGCGTGCCCCAGTGAGAGTCAGTGTGTGTGTGACCCGTAACCCAGTGAGAGTCAGTGTTTGTGGAACCTGTACCCCAGTGAGAGTCAGTGTGTGTGGGACGCATACGCCAGTGAGAGTCATTGTCTGTGTGACTTGTACCCCAGTTAGATTCAGTGTGTGTGGGAACTGTACCCCAGTGAGAGTCAGTGTGTGTGGGTCCCGTACCCCATTGACAGTCAGTGTGTGTGGGACCCGTACCCCAGTGAGAGTCAGTGTGTGTGCGACCCGTACCCCAGTGAGAGTCAGTGTGTGTGTTGGTCCCGTACCCCAGTGAGAGTCAGTGTGTGTGGGACCCGTACCCCAGTGAGAGTCAGTGTGTGTGTGGGACCCGTACCCCAGTGAGAGTCAGTGTGTGTGGGACCCGTACCCCAGTGAGAGTCAGTGTGTGTGTGGGACCCGTACCCCAGTGCGAGTCAGTGTGTGTGGGACCCGTACCCCTGTGAGTGTCAGTGTGTGTGTGACCCGTACCCCAGTGAGAGTCAGTGTGTGTGGGACCCGTACCCCAGTGAGAGTCAGTGTGTGTGTGGGACCCGTACCCCAGTGAGAGTCAGTGTGTGTGGGACCCGTACCCCAGTGAGATTCAGTGTGTGTGGGACCCGTAACCCAGTGAGATTCAGTGTGTGTGGGACTGTGCCCCAGTGAGATTCAGTGTGTGTGGAACCCGTACCCCAGTGAGAGTAAGAGTGTGTGGAACCTGTAACCGAGTGAGAGGCGGTCTGTGTGGGATTCGTTCCCCACTGAGATTCAGTTTGTATGGGACCTGTACCCTTGTGAGAGTCAGTGTGTGCGGGACCCCTACCCCAGTGAGAGTCAGTTTGTGTGGGACCCGTACCCCAGTGAGAGTCAGTGTGTGTGGAACATGTACCCCAGTGAGAGTCAGTGTGATTGGGATCCGTAACCCAGTGAGAGTCAGTGTGTGTCAGACCAGTACCTCAGTGAGGGTCAGTGTGTGTGGGACCCGTGCCTCAGTGAGAGTCGGTGTGTGTGGGACCCGTACCCCAGCGAGAGTCAGTGTGTGTGTGGGACCCGTACCCCAGTGAGAGTCAGTGTGTGTGTGGGACCCGTACCCCAGCGAGAGTCAGTGTGTGTGTGGGACCCGTAACCCAGCGAGAGTCAGTGTGTGTGGGAGCCGTGCCTCAGTGAGAGTCAGTGTGTGTGGGACCCGTACCCCAGTGAGAGTCAGTGTGTGTGCGACCCGTGCCCCAGTGAGAGTCAGTGTGTGTGGAACCCGTACCCCAGTGAGAGTCAGCGTGTGTGGAACCCGTACCCCAGTTAGTAGTTAGTGTGTGTGGCACCTGTACCTCAGGGAGAGTCAGTGTGTGTGGAGCTGTATCCCACTGAGAGTCAGTGTGTGTGGAACCGGTAACCGAGTGAGAGGCAGTCTGTGTGGGATTCGTTCCCCACTGAGATTCAGTTTGTATGGGACCTGTACCCCAGTGAGAGTCAGTGTGTGTGGAACATGAACCCCAGTGAGAGTCAGTGTGATTGGGATCCGTAAACCAGTGAGAGTCAGTGTGTTGGACCTATACCACAGTGCGAGTCAGTGTGTGACGGACCCGTACCCCAGTGAGAGTCAGTGTGTGTGGGAGACCCGTACCCCAGTGAGAGTCAGTGTGTGTGGGACCCGTACCCCATTGAGAGTCAGTGTGTGTGTGAGACACGTACCCCAGTGAAAGTCTCTGTGTGTGGAACCCGTACCCCAGTGAGATTCAGTGTGTGTGGGACTGTGCCCCAGTGAGATTCAGTGTGTGTGGGACTGTGCCCCAGTGAGATTCAGTGTGTGTGGGACTGTGCCCCAGTGAGAGTCAGTGTGTGTGGGACCTGCACCCGAGTGAGATTCAGTGTGTGTGGGACCTGCGCCCGAGTGAGAGTCAGTGTGTGTGGGACCCGCACCCCAGTGAGCGTCAGTTTGTGTGGGACACGTACCCCAGTGAGAGTCAGTGTGTGTGGGACCCGTACCCCAGTGAGAGTTAGTGTGTGTGGGACCCGTACCCCAGTGAGAGTCAGTGTGTGCGGGACCCGTACCCCACTGAGAGTCAGTGTGTGTGGGACCAGCACCCAAGTGAGAGTCAGTGTGTGTGGAACCCGTACCCCAGTGAGAGACAGTGCGTGTGGGACCAGCACCCAAGTGAGAGTCAGTGTGTGTGGGACCCGTACCCCAGTGAGAGTCAGTGTGTGTGTTGGTCCCGTACCCCAGTGAGAGTCAGTGTGTGTGGGACCCGTAACCCAGTGAGATTCAGTGTGTGTGGGACTGTGCCCCAGTGAGATTCAGTGTGTGTGGAACCCGTATCCCAGTGAGAGTAAGAGTGTGTGGAACCTGTAGCCGAGTGAGAGGCAGTCTGTGTGGGATTCGTTCCCCACTGAGATTCAGTTTGTATGGGACCTGTACCCTAGTGAGAGTCAGTGTGTGCGGGACCCCTACCCCAGTGAGAGTCAGTTTGTGTGGGACCCGTACCCCAGTGAGAGTCAGTGTGTGTGGAACATG
>NW_027598346.1:0-47067 GCF_964194155.1 Cetorhinus maximus | reverse complement strand
CCCTCTCCCCGCACCCTCTCCCTCTCCCCGCCCCCTCTCCCTCTCCCCGCCCCCTCTCCATCTCCCCGCCCCCTCTCCTTCTCCCCGCCCCCTCTCTCTCCCCGCCCCCTCTCACTCTCCCCGCCCCTCTCCCTACTCTCTCTCCCTCTACCCACCCACGTTCCCTCTCCCCGCCACCTCTCACTCTCCCCGCCCCCTCTCCCTCTACCCGCCCCCTATCCCTCTCCCCGCCCCCTCTCCCTCTCCACGCCTCCTCTCCCTCTCCTCGCACCCTCTCACTCTCCCCGCCCCGTCTCCCTCTCCCCGCCCCCTCTCACTCTCCCCGCCCCGTCTCACTCTCCCCAGCCCCTCTCTCTCTCGCCGCCCCCTCTTCATCTCCCCACCCCCACTCACTCACCCTCTACCCGCCCCCTCTCACTCTCTCTGCCCTCTCACCCTCTCCCCGCCCTCTCTCCCTCTCCCCGCCCCCTTTCAATCTCCCCGCCCCCTCTCCCTCTCCCCGCACCCTCTCACTCTCCCACCCCCTCTCAATCTCCCCATCCCACTCGCTCTCCCTACCACTCTCACTCTCTCCGCCCCCTCTCCCTCTTCCCGCCTCCTCTCCCCTCTCCCTTTCCCCGCCACCTTTACTCTCCCCGCCCCCTTTCAATCTCCCTGCCCCCTTTCAATCTCCCCGCCCCCTCTCCCTCTCCCCGCACCCTCTCCCTCTCCCCGCACCCTCTCACTCTCCCCACCCCCTCTCCCTGTCCCCACCCCCACTCACTGTCCCCACCCCCACTCACTCTCCCTACCACTCTCAATCTCTCCGCCCCCTCTTCCTCTCTCCGCCCCCTCTCACTCTCCCCACCCCCTCTCCTCACCCCCTCCTACTCTCCCCGCCCACTTTCTCTCTCCCCGCCCCCTCTCCTCATCCCCTCTCCCTCTCCCCACCCCCTCGCACTCTCGCCGCCTCCTCTCCCTCTCCCCGCCCCCTCTCCCTGTCCCCACCCCCACTCACTGTCCCCACCCCCACTCACTGTCCCCACCCCCACTCACTCTCCCTACCACTCTCACTCTCTCCGCCCCCTCTTCCTCTCCCCGCCTCCTCTCCCTCTCCCCGCCCCCTCTCCTCACCCCCTCTCCCTCTCCCCGCCCCCTCTTGCTCTCCCCGCCTCCTCTCCCCCTCCCCGCCCCTCTCCCCCGCCCCGCCCCCTCTCCCCCTCCCCGCCTTCTCTCCTCACCCCCTCTCACTCTCCCCGCCCACTTTCTCTCTCCCCGCCCCCTCTCCTCATCCCCTCTCCCTCTCCCCACCCCCTCGCACTCTCGCCGCCTCCTCTCCCTCTCCCCGCCCCCTCTCACTCTTCCCATCCCCACTCACTCTCCCTACCACTCTCACTCTCTCCGCCCCCTCTCCCTCTTCCCGCCTCCTCTCCCCTCTCCCTTTCCCCGCCCCCTTTACTCTCCCCGCCCCCTTTCAATCTCCCCGCCCCCTTTCAATCTCCCCGCCCCCTTTCAATCTCCCCGCCCCCTCTCCCTCTGCCCGCACCCTCTCCCTCTCCCCGCACCCTCTCACTCTCCCCACCCCCTTTCCCTGTCCCCACCCCCACTCACTGTCCCCACCCCCACCCACTCTCCCCATCCCCACTCACTCTCCCTACCACTCTCACTCTCTCCGCCTCCTCTCCCTCTCCCTGCCCCCTCTCCTCGCACCCTCTCCCTCTCCCCGCCCCCTCTTGCTCTCCCCGCCTCCTCTCCCCCTCCCCGCCCCCTCTCCCCCACCCCGCCCCCTCTCACCCTCCCCGCCTTCTCTCCCTCTCCCCGCCCTCTCACTCTCCCCACCCCCTCTCCCTCTCCCCGCCCTCTCACTCTCCCCAACTCCTCTCCCTCTCCTCACCCCCTCTCACTCTCCCCACCCCCTCTCCCTCTCCCCGCCCTCTCACTCTCCCCAATCCTCTCCCTCTCCCCGCCCCCTCTCCTCATCCCCTCTCACTCTCCCCACCCCCTCTCCCTCTCCCCGCCCTCTCACTCTCCCCAACTCCTCTCCCTCTCCCCACCCCCTCGCACTCTCGCCGCCTCCTCTCCCTCTCCCTGCCCCCTCTTACGCTCTCCTCCTCCTCTCACTCTCCCCGCCCTGTCTCCTCAACCCCTCTCACTCTCTCCTCCCCCCTCACTTTCCCAGCCCCCTCTCCTCATCCCCTCTCACTCTCTCCTCCCCCTCTCACTCTCCCCGGCACCTCTCACTCTCCCCGCCCCCTCTCACCTTCCCCGCCGCCAATCACTCTCCCCGCCCCCTTTCACTCTCCCCGCCCCCTCTCACTCTCCCCGGCTCCTCTCACTCTCCCCGCCCCCTCTCACCTTCCCCGTCCCCGCTCCCTCTCCCCGCCCCCTCTCACTCTCCCCGCCCCCTCTCCCTCTCCCCGCCCCCTCTGACTCTCCCCGCCCCCTCTCCCTCTCCCCGCTCCCTTTCACTCTCTCCGCCCCCTCTCCCTCTCCCCGCCGCCTCCCACTCTCCCTGCTCCGCCCCCTCCCACACTCCCCGCTCCCTCTCACTCTCCCCGCTCCCTCTCAGTCTCCCCGCCCCCTCTCCCTCTCCCCGCTCCCTCTCACTCTCCCCGCTCCCTCTCAGTCTCCCCGCCCCCTCTCCCTCTCCCCGCACCCTCTCACTCTCCCCACCACCTCTCCCTCTCCAGGCCGCCTATTCATCTCCCCACCCCCACTCACTCTCCCTCCACCCGCCCCCTCTCACTCTCCCTGCCCTCTCTCCCTTTCCCCGCCCCCACTCCATCTTCCCACCCCCTCTCAATTTCCCCGCCCCCTTTCACTCTCCCCACCCCATCTCCCTCTCCCCGCCCCTTCTCACTCTCCCCGCCCCTTCTCACTCTCCCCGCCCCCTCTCCTCACCCCCTCTCCCTCTCCCAGCCCCCTCTCCCTCTCCCCACCCCCTCTTGCTCTCCCCGCCTCCTCTCCCCCTCCCCACCCCCTCTCCTCCTCCCCGCCCCCTCTATCTCTCCCTTCCCCCCGCCCCCTCTCACTCTCTCCGCCACCTCTCCCTCTCCCCGCCCCTTTTCCCTCTGCCCGCCCCCTTTCACTCTCCCTGCCCCCTCTCTCCCTCTCCCCGCCCCCTCTCCTCACCCCCTCTCACTCTCCCCGCCCCCTCTCCCTCTCCCCGCCCCCTCTCACTCCCCACCCCCTCTCACTCTCTCCGCCCCCTCACCCTCTCCCCGCCCCATCTCCCTCTCCCCGCCACCTCTCCCACTCACCGCCCCCTCTCCCACTCGCCGCCCCCTCTCCCTGCCCCCTCTCCCTCTCCCCGCCCACTCTCACTCTCCCCGCCCCCTCTCCCTCTCCCCTCCCACTCTCACTCTCCCCGCCCCCTCTCCCTCTCCCCGCCCCCTCTCCCTCTCCCCGCCCACTCTCGCTCTCCCCGCCCCCTCTCCCTCTCCCCGCCCCCTCTGCCTCTCCCTGCCCCCTCTCCCTCTCCCCTCCCACTCTCACTCCCCGCCCCCTCTCCCTCTCCCCGCCCACTCTCCCTCTCCCCGCCCACTCTCCCTCTCCCCGCCCCCTCTCCCTATCCCCGCCCCCTCTCCCTATCCCCGCCCCCTCTCCCTCTGTCCTCCCCCCCTCACTCTCCCCGCCCTCTCTCACCTTCCCCGCCCCCTCTCAATCTCACCGTCCCCTTTCAATCTCTCCGCCCCCTCTCCCTCTCCCCGCCCCCTCTCCCTCTCCCCGCCCCCTTTACTCATCCCCTCTCACTCTTTCCTCCCCCCTCACTCTCCCCGCCCCCTCTCCCCTTCCCCGCCCCCTCTCACTCTCTCCGCCCCCTCTCCCTCTCCCCGCCCCCTCTCCCTCTCACCGCCCCCTCTCCCTCTCACCGCCCCCTCTCGTCACCACCTCTCACTCTCCCCGCTCCCTCTCACTCTCCCCGCTCCCTCTCACTCTCCCCGCCCCCTCTCACTCCCCCCGCTCCCTCTCACTCTCCCCGCTCCCTCTCTCCCTCTACCCGCCCCCGTTCACTCTCCCCGCCCCTCTCCCTCTCCCTCTCCCTCTCCAGGCCCACTCTCACTTACCCTGCCCCATCTCACTCTCCCCACCCCCTCTCATTCTCGCCACCCCCTCTTCATCTCCCCACCCCCACTCACTCTCCCTCCACCCGCCCCCTCTCACTCTCTCTGCCCTCTCTCCCTCTCCCCGCCCCCGCTCCCTCTCCCCGGCCCCTCTCCCTCTCCCCGGCCCCTCTCCCTCTCCCCGGCCCCTCTCCCTCTCCCCGGCCCCTCTCCCTCACCCCGCCCCATCTCCCTCTCCCCGCCCCCTCTCCCTCTCCCCGCCCCCTCTCCCTCTCCCCGCCCCCTCTCCCTCTCCCTCTCCCCGCACCTTCTCACTCTCCCCGCCCCCTCTCACTCTCCTCACCCCCACTCCATCTCCCCACCCCTCTCACTCTCCCTACCCCTCTCACTCTCTCCGCCCCCTCTCCCTTTCCCCGCCCCCTTTCACTCTCCCCACCACATCTCCCTCTCCTCACCCCCTCAAACTCTCTCCGCCGCCAATATCTCTCCCCGCCCCCTCTGACTCTCCCCGCTCCCTCTCACTCTCCCCACCCCCTCTCCCTCACCCCGCCCCCGCTCCCTCTCCCCGCCCCCTCTCCCTCACCCCGCCCCCTCTCCCCGCCCCTCTCCCCGCCCCCTCTCCCTCTCCCCGCCCCCTCTCCCCGCCCCCTCTCCCTCACCCGCCCCCTCTCCCCGCCCCCTCTCCCCGCCCCCTCTCCCTCACCCCGCCCCCTCTCCCCGCCCCCTCTCACTCTCCCCGCCCCCTCTCCCTCTCCCCGCCCCCTCTCCCTCTCCCCGCCCCCTCTCGCTCTCTCCGCCCCCTCTCACCGTCCCCGCCCCCTCTCCCAGTCCCCGCCCCCTCTCCCTGTCTCCGCCCCCTTTCCCTGTCTCCGCCCCCTCTCACCGTCCCCGCCCCCTCTCATTGTCCCTCTCAGTTCACTCCACATTTGGGCAAACTAATTACTTACGTTCCGCTAACGTGCAACTCGCTCTGTTTCCGCGCATTTGAGGCCGCTCACAATTTGCGCATGTGCAGTTTGCTCTCAGTCCGCGCATGTGCGGCTCACTCCTATTGAACGTGTGAGCAGCTCGCTCCCCTTCTGCGCATGTGCAGCTCGCCACCTGACGATGTTAATCCTGGAAAGGGAGGTTTTCTGTTCAATGGGTTAGAACAGGAGCGGAGTTGGATTAAATTTACAGATCAGTTAAAGAGGTAGCGGCAATATCATGGGCCAAATGGACTCATTCTGACTTGTATCGTTCCTTAATCCTATGGTTGTGTGATTGTTGTTTCAGTTCTGGTGGATGGAGGATCCCAGACTCTGTTGTCTCAGTGTCTCACTGCTCCACATATCGTCCAGGCTGGTTACAGGGTAATTACAGACTTTCTAATATCAGATTTACATTCACTGTCCAGCACTGTTCACATCCCTTACATTCTTCAATATTTATAAACCTCATTTCAGGTTTACATCCCACCCTGGGACAGGGGGTGGTAACCAGGACAGTTTGTTTTACCTGGGATTCGAATCGCTGCTACTGGATCCGAGAGATAAAGATTAAAAACTGCAGCAGTTACTTCGTTTATGAGCTGAAGCCGGCGCCAGTCTGTTATGCTGCTTATTGCACAGGTACATTGCTGTTTATAAATGACCCAGGAGGGTGAGTCTGGATGTGCCGGGTCACTCACTGAAATATTAATGTTCCACCTGCTCCTCGTTGTTGTAAGAACCACAACGGATAAAGGTCTGAAATATAAAGTGAACCTTTCACCAAAAGTATAGGGAAATGAATCAGACCCTGTTGTCATCACGGACAACAAACAGACACACGGTTTGATCAAGGTGGCGGTTTTAAAGACATTGTTACAGGGGGGGAGAGGAGTGAAGAGGTGGAGAGGTTTAAGGAGGGGTTTCCAATGCTTAGAGCCCAGGCAGCTGAACACACGCCTGTCAATGTTGGGGATCCGGGATTGGAGGAGTAGAGGTTTATTTGAGGGTTGAGGGTCAGGTAGGAATATTATTGTGATGGGGTGTGGGGTCTGTGGGAGTGAACTGTGTACCGGGTGGGTGGGGATCCATGACCATTAAGGGTTTGAACATCAACACATCGGCCTGAGTCCTCTAACCTCAGAACCGTCTGAGATTTGATACAAATGGGGGAATGTGTGAGGATCCTGTGGAATTCCTGATGCACACACACGCAGTGAAATTGCCCGTGAGGATTAAAGTTAGGATGGGCTGATTCCCGTTGCTGGGACTCTCCACAATTCTCTCTGCTAGAATCACCAGGACTTCCCATCTCCGGTGGGTGAGGGCCTTCGTTCCCGGGGGGTGCTCCGGAAGATTCACGGGGGGACACCTCTCGGAGTCTCCATGTGAGGAATACACGGAAATTGCCACGGAAAATGGAACTTCCGATGGAAAATTTCCCTGCACTATGAATATCCGACTCTAACATTTAAGATGAGGAATTTGGTTGGTTCTGAGGAATTTAGCAGCGTAATTACCCTGGAAAAGGGAGAAGGGTTAAAACCACGTCCACCTGCTCGGTTAGTCTAGGACTGACACCCACCCGAAACCCACACAGGAAGCCGCCCCACCCAATCCCTCCCCCTCACCACCCCCCTCCCACCACACCCACCCCCCACCCCGCCCGCCAACCATTCTCACCCCCAATTAACCCCGGTTGTAACTCTGATGCACAACTGACTTCTGGATCACCTCTCCAAACCCCAACTACCCTCCCCAAACCCCAGTTCCTGACCGCAACCCCCACCCCAGGCACACGACAGTCCTCCCGATTACCAGGCTACCCCCCGCAAACAGCAAACACCTGCCCTCAGTTTGAAGTAGCGACTGAGGGTGTTGGGACGTCGTGGCTGGGTGGGGGGGGGGGGTGGGATTTGAAGGGGGTGAGTGTTGTGAATGAGGTGAGTGGGATATTCTGACTGAGGGGATTGGGATATAGTGACTGAGGGGAGTGGGATGTTCAGACTGAGGGGATTGGGATGTAGTGAGTGACGGGAGTGGGATTTAGTAAGTGAGGGCAGTGGGATATAGTGAGTGAGGGGTGTGGGATATATTGAGAGAGGGGGTGGGATGTAGTGACTGAGGGCAGTGGAATGTAGTGACTGAGGGGTGTGGGATTTAGTGACTGGTGTGACTGGGAATTATGTACGGTCATGAGTGACAAAGCAGAATGAATTTGGTGGGGTTCAGACTATATAAAAGATGAAGTGAATCATTTGCTAAACTTTCCTACCAAGTGAATGCTCTCTGGAAGTGATCCACACTCTGCAATCTCCCATGTCCCCTTACTTCATGGCAGATCCACGGACAGCACCAACTCCAGAACCTGAGGAACACTCGACAAAAGAATCCACTGTCCCTAGATCGTCTAGACCAACAGCATCTGAAATATCAGGTATCAAGCTGGAGTGGATATTGTACAGAAAATCTTCACACAGTATGATCGCTGAAATCTGATGCTCAAGGAGGAGGGATGTACTGAATGAGGGGAAATGGATGTAGTGATTGGAGGAATTGAATGCTGCGGCTGAGGGGAATGGGGCGTAATAACTTTTGACTCTTCAAATCTGAAGCATGTTGCATTTTCTCTTCCCCTAACTCTTAACTTAATTAACAGGACATGCTTGAGACTTTCTCCTGTTCCATTCCCCTAAATTTCGTGCTCTTGTCTTCAAGTGGCGTCTGGTTATCTGTCCCCATTGCACCAGACTCTCTGGCAGCTACTGACAACAAGTTTTCTCTTGGGACCAGCAACCTGCCCCTTTTCAGTGGCTTCTGTTTCTCTGGAAAGCTTGCAAAACTCCAACAGCTTCCCGAACAAGATGCTGTCTGTCTTCTTCCGTGTGTGTCTGTGGGAGATACCTACCAGGCTGGACACCTGTTGCTAGGCAACAGCAACATTTCTTTCTACTGATGTGTTCGCTGAATTTCTTTAGTTGTAAACTCTGATTTGAAATGCAATCACCTATTCAAAGTGAAACCAAAACTTAGTCTGACATTTATCATCACACAAACACAGAAATACAACTTAAACTTAAAATATAAAGCAAACATTCACTCCGAGCACCTATAAGTGCCAATATAAACGACTTAAACTGTCCAATTTTACTAATAAGTGTGACGATCACTGAAGCTTCATGTTAAACGATTGAAATCTCCACTTATCTCCACTCCTCACTCCCTCATCTCCCGCGTCCTTTATTACAGATTCAGAGACTTCTCCAACTCAAGAACCCGAGGAACAATCGACGAACGAATCCGTTGATATTTCACCCACTATTTCAGCGAAGTCTTCAAGCTCAGGTATCTGTAGTGTGGGGTTGCTGAGAAACAGATTCTTCACTTTCATTGACTCCAGGAGGATTCATTCAAATGCATCCTTCGGCCGCTTACAGAGGGAATGTGCAATTTTGCCAGAGGACAATGTAATGTAATGTTTCGTTAAACTAGAATGTGTTGACTGGGGGGAGTGAGATGCAAGAACTGAGGGGAGTGGGATGTAGTGACTGAGGGGAGTGGGATGTAGTGACTGAGGGGGGTGGGATGCAGTGACTGAGGGGAGTGGGATGTTCAGACTGAGGGGATTGGGATGTAGTGAGTGACGGGAGTGGGATTGAGTAAGTGAGGGGATTGGGATATAGTGAGTGAGGGGTGTGGGATATATTGAGTGAGGAGGTGGGATGTAGTGACTTAGAGCAGTGGAATGTAGAGACTGAGTGGTGTCGGATTTAGTGACTGAGGTGACTGGGAATTATGTACAGTCATGAGTGACAAAGCAGAATGAATTTGGTGGTGTTCAGACTATATAAAAGATGAAGTGAATCATTTGCTAAACTTTCCTACCAAGTGAATGCTCTCTGGAAGTGATCCACACTCTGCAATCTCCCATGTCCCCTTACTTCATTGCAGATCCACGGACAGCACCAACTCCAGAACCTGAGGAACACTCGACTAAAGAATCCACTGTCCCTCCATCGTCTAGACCAACAGCACCTGCAATAACAGGTATCAGGCTGGAGTGGATATTGTACAGAAAATCTTCACACAGTATGATCGCTGAAATCTGATGCTCAAGGAGGAGGGATGTACTGAATGAGGGGAAATGGATGTAGTGATTGGAGGAATGGAATGCTGCGGCTGATGGGAATGGGGAGTAATAACTTTTGACTCTTCAAATCTGAAGCATGTTGCATTTTCTCTTCCCCTAACTCTTAACCTAATTAACAGGATCTGCTTGAGACTTTCTCCTGTTCCATTCCCCTAAATTTCGTGCTCTTGTCTTGAAGTGGGGTCTGGTTATCTGTCCCCATTGCACCAGACTCTCTGGCAGCTACTGACAACAAGTTTTCTCTTGGGACTAGCAACCTGCCCCTTTTCAGTGGCTTCTGTTTCTCTGGAAAGCTTGCAAAACTCCAACAGCTTCCCAAACAAGATGCTGTCTGTCTTCTTCCGTGTGTGTCTGTGGGAGATACCTACCAGGCTGGACACCTGTTGATAGGCAACAGCAACATTTCTTTCTACTGTTGTGTTTGCTGAATTTCTTTAGTTGTAAACTCTGATTTGAAATGCAATCACCTATTCAAAGTGAAACCAAAACTTAGTCTTACATTTATCATCACACAAACACAGAAATACAACTTAAACTTAAAATATAAAGCAAACATTCACTCCGAGCACCTATAAGTACCAATATAAACGACTTAAACTGTCCATATTTACTAATATGTGTGACGATCACTGAAGCTTCATGTTGAACGATTGAAATCTCCACTTATCTCCACTCCTCACTCCCTCATCTCCCGCGTCCTTTATTACAGATTCAGAGACTTCTCCAACTCAGGAACCCGAGGAACAATCAACGAACGAATCCGTTGATATTTCACCCACTATTTTAGCGAAGTCTTCAAGCTCAGGTATCTGCAGGGTGGGGTTGCTGAGAAACAGATTCTTTACTTTCATTGACTCCAGGAGGATTCATTCAAATACATCCTTCGGCCGCTTACAGAGGGAATGTGCAATTTTGCCAGAGGACAATGTAATGTAATGTTTCGTTAAACTAGAATGTGTTGACTGGGGGGAGTGAGATGCAAGAACTGAGGGGAGTGGGATGTAGTGACTGAGGGAGGTGGGATGCAGTGACTGACGGGAGTTGGATGTAATGACTGAGGGGAGTGGGAGCTAGCGACTGAAGGGCGTGAATGCACTGATGGAGGGGATTGGGATAAAGTGACTGAGTGGAGCTGGAAGATATGACTGTGGTGACTGGGATTTACTGTCTGAGGGGGGTCAGTTGCTGTGATTGATGGGAGTCGGATGAACTGGCTGAGTGGAGCCGAAATTAGTCTCCTGGGGAGTGCAATTCATTGGCTGAGAGAAGAATATTGCAGTGGCTGAGGGAAGTGGGGTTTAGCGACTGAGGGGAGATGGATGGAGAGTCTGAGGGGAGTGGGATGCAGTGGCAGAGCGGAGTGAGATGTAATTACAGAAGTGAGAAGTAATACCTGAGGGGAGTGGGATGCAGTATGTGAGGCGAGTGTGATAAAGTGTCTAAGGGGAGAGGGATGTAGTGAACGGGAGGACAGGAATGTAGTGGTGTGTAGGAGTGGGATGCAGTGACAGAGGGGAGCGGGATGCAGTGACTGATGGGAGTGTAATGCAGTGTCTTAGGGGAGAGGGATGTAGTGACTGAGGGAAGTGTGGTGCAGTGTCTGAGGGGAGTGTGATGCAGTGTCTGAGGGGAGTGTGATGCAGTGTCTGAGGGGAGTGGGATGCAGTGTCTGAGGGGAGTGGGATGCAGTGTCTGAGGGGAGAGGGATGCAGTGTCTGAGGGGAGAGGGATGCAGTGTCTGAGGGGAGAGGGATGTAGTGTCTGAGGGGAGTGTGATGCAAGGTCCGAGTGGATAGGGATGTAGTGACTGAGGGAAATGTGATGCAGGGACTGAGGGGAGAATTATTTTGCAACTTTGGGGAGTGGAATGCAGCAACTGAGTGAAGGGGGTTGCACTGAAAGAGGGCAGTGAGTTGTCGTGATTGAGCGGAGCAGGAAATAATGACTGAGGGGATTCGTTTCCAGTGACTGAGTGAAGTGAGATGCAATGATGGACGGGAGTGGGTTTCAGCGACACTCAGGAGATGTAAGCAGTAACGGGGTGGATTTGAAACCAGTGGCATAGGGGAGAGGGAATTAGAAACTGCAGAGAGTGGGATGTAGGATTGAGGAGAGTGGCGTTTAGTGACAGAGGAGAGTGCGATGCAGTGACCGACGGGAGTGGAAATTAATGAATGTGGGAATGGGATGTATTGACATAGGGGAGTGCGAGGCAGTGACTGAGGGGAGTGCAATGCAATGACTGAGGGGAGTGCGATGCAGTGGCTGAGGGGTGTGGGGTGCAGTGGCTGAGGGGAGTGGGATGCAGTGGCTGAGGGGAGTGAGATGCAATGACTGTGAAGAGTGGGATGTAGTGAATGAGGGGATTGGGATGTAGTGACTGAGGGGAGTGGGAGGTAGTGACTGAGGGAAGTGGGAGATAATGACTGAGTGGAGTGGGATGGCATGACTGGAGGGACTGAGGTGTAGTGACTGAGGGAAGTGGTAGATAGTGACTGTGTGGAGTGGGGTGACATGACTGGAGGGACTGAGGTGTAGTGACTGAGGGAAGTGTGATTTAGTGACTGGTGTGACTGGGAATTATGTACAGTCATGAGTGACAGAGCAGAATGAATTTGGTGGGGTTCATACTTTATAAAAGATGAAGTGAATCATTTTCTAAACTTTCCTACCAAGTGAATGCTCTATGGAAGTGATCCACACTCTGTAATCTCCCATGTCCCCTTACTTCATTGCAGATCCAGGGATGGCACCAACTCCAGAACTTGAGGAACACTCGACTGAAGAATCCACTTTCCCTGCATCTTCTAGACCAACAGCATCTGAAAGAACAGGTATCAGGCTGGAGTGGATATTCTACAGAAAATCCTCACACAGTATGATCGTTGAAATCTGATGCTCAAGGTTGCGGGATGTACTGACTGAGGGGAGTGGGATGTAGTGAGTGGAGGAATGGAATGCTGTGGCTGAGGGGAATGGGGAATAGTAACTGAGGGAACTTGGATTCTGTGATCAATGGTGACTGAATTTTTGTGATGTAACGACTTTGTGGGTGGGATATATTGAGTTAGGGGAATGGGATGTAGCAACTGTGGCGATTGAAATTTAGTAACTGAGGGCTGGAATCCTAGGTTTTATTTTTTACTTTCTTAATTTTACCTTCTTGCCTCGTGCATCCTGCTTTCACTTCCAATCAGCTTCTTGCAGCATTTGACTCTTTAAATCTGAAGCATGTTGCATTTTCTCTTCCCCTAACTCTTAACCTAATTAACAGGATCTGCTTGAGACTTTCTCCTGTTCCATTCCCCTAAATTTCGTGCTCTTGTCTTGAAGTGGGGTCTGGTTATCTGTCCCCATTGCACCAGACTCTCTGGCAGCTACTGACAACAAGTTTTCTCTTGGGACTAGCAACCTGCCCCTTTTCAGTGGCTTCTGTTTCTCTGGAAAGCTTGCAAAACTCCAACAGCTTCCCAAACAAGATGCTGTCTGTCTTCTTCCGTGTGTGTCTGTGGGAGATACCTACCAGGCTGGACACCTGTTGATAGGCAACAGCAACATTTCTTTCTACTGTTGTGTTTGCTGAATTTCTTTAGTTGTAAACTCTGATTTGAAATGCAATCACCTATTCAAAGTGAAACCAAAACTTAGTCTTACATTTATCATCACACAAACACAGAAATACAACTTAAACTTAAAATATAAAGCAAACATTCACTCCGAGCACCTATAAGTACCAATATAAACGACTTAAACTGTCCATATTTACTAATATGTGTGACGATCACTGAAGCTTCATGTTGAACGATTGAAATCTCCACTTATCTCCACTCCTCACTCCCTCATCTCCCGCGTCCTTTATTACAGATTCAGAGACTTCTCCAACTCAGGAACCCGAGGAACAATCAACGAACGAATCCGTTGATATTTCACCCACTATTTTAGCGAAGTCTTCAAGCTCAGGTATCTGCAGGGTGGGGTTGCTGAGAAACAGATTCTTTACTTTCATTGACTCCAGGAGGATTCATTCAAATACATCCTTCGGCCGCTTACAGAGGGAATGTGCAATTTTGCCAGAGGACAATGTAATGTAATGTTTCGTTAAACTAGAATGTGTTGACTGGGGGGAGTGAGATGCAAGAACTGAGGGGAGTGGGATGTAGTGACTGAGGGAGGTGGGATGCAGTGACTGACGGGAGTTGGATGTAATGACTGAGGGGAGTGGGAGCTAGCGACTGAAGGGCGTGAATGCACTGATGGAGGGGATTGGGATAAAGTGACTGAGTGGAGCTGGAAGATATGACTGTGGTGACTGGGATTTACTGTCTGAGGGGGGTCAGTTGCTGTGATTGATGGGAGTCGGATGAACTGGCTGAGTGGAGCCGAAATTAGTCTCCTGGGGAGTGCAATTCATTGGCTGAGAGAAGAATATTGCAGTGGCTGAGGGAAGTGGGGTTTAGCGACTGAGGGGAGATGGATGGAGAGTCTGAGGGGAGTGGGATGCAGTGGCAGAGCGGAGTGAGATGTAATTACAGAAGTGAGAAGTAATACCTGAGGGGAGTGGGATGCAGTATGTGAGGCGAGTGTGATAAAGTGTCTAAGGGGAGAGGGATGTAGTGAACGGGAGGACAGGAATGTAGTGGTGTGTAGGAGTGGGATGCAGTGACAGAGGGGAGCGGGATGCAGTGACTGATGGGAGTGTAATGCAGTGTCTTAGGGGAGAGGGATGTAGTGACTGAGGGAAGTGTGGTGCAGTGTCTGAGGGGAGTGTGATGCAGTGTCTGAGGGGAGTGTGATGCAGTGTCTGAGGGGAGTGGGATGCAGTGTCTGAGGGGAGTGGGATGCAGTGTCTGAGGGGAGAGGGATGCAGTGTCTGAGGGGAGAGGGATGCAGTGTCTGAGGGGAGAGGGATGTAGTGTCTGAGGGGAGTGTGATGCAAGGTCCGAGTGGATAGGGATGTAGTGAATGAGGGAAATGTGATGCAGGGACTGAGGGGAGAATTATTTTGCAACTTTGGGGAGTGGAATGCAGCAACTGAGTGAAGGGGGTTGCACTGAAAGAGGGCAGTGAGTTGTCGTGATTGAGCGGAGCAGGAAATAATGACTGAGGGGATTCGTTTCCAGTGACTGAGTGAAGTGAGATGCAATGATGGACGGGAGTGGGTTTCAGCGACACTCAGGAGATGTAAGCAGTAACGGGGTGGATTTGAAACCAGTGGCATAGGGGAGAGGGAATTAGAAACTGCAGAGAGTGGGATGTAGGATTGAGGAGAGTGGCGTTTAGTGACAGAGGAGAGTGCGATGCAGTGACCGACGGGAGTGGAAATTAATGAATGTGGGAATGGGATGTATTGACATAGGGGAGTGCGAGGCAGTGACTGAGGGGAGTGCAATGCAATGACTGAGGGGAGTGCGATGCAGTGGCTGAGGGGTGTGGGGTGCAGTGGCTGAGGGGAGTGGGATGCAGTGGCTGAGGGGAGTGAGATGCAATGACTGTGAAGAGTGGGATGTAGTGAATGAGGGGATTGGGATGTAGTGACTGAGGGGAGTGGGAGGTAGTGACTGAGGGAAGTGGGAGATAATGACTGAGTGGAGTGGGATGGCATGACTGGAGGGACTGAGGTGTAGTGACTGAGGGAAGTGGTAGATAGTGACTGTGTGGAGTGGGGTGACATGACTGGAGGGACTGAGGTGTAGTGACTGAGGGAAGTGTGATTTAGTGACTGGTGTGACTGGGAATTATGTACAGTCATGAGTGACAGAGCAGAATGAATTTGGTGGGGTTCATACTTTATAAAAGATGAAGTGAATCATTTTCTAAACTTTCCTACCAAGTGAATGCTCTATGGAAGTGATCCACACTCTGTAATCTCCCATGTCCCCTTACTTCATTGCAGATCCAGGGATGGCACCAACTCCAGAACTTGAGGAACACTCGACTGAAGAATCCACTTTCCCTGCATCTTCTAGACCAACAGCATCTGAAAGAACAGGTATCAGGCTGGAGTGGATATTCTACAGAAAATCCTCACACAGTATGATCGTTGAAATCTGATGCTCAAGGTTGCGGGATGTACTGACTGAGGGGAGTGGGATGTAGTGAGTGGAGGAATGGAATGCTGTGGCTGAGGGGAATGGGGAATAGTAACTGAGGGAACTTGGATTCTGTGATCAATGGTGACTGAATTTTTGTGATGTAACGACTTTGTGGGTGGGATATATTGAGTTAGGGGAATGGGATGTAGCAACTGTGGCGATTGAAATTTAGTAACTGAGGGCTGGAATCCTAGGTTTTATTTTTTACTTTCTTAATTTTACCTTCTTGCCTCGTGCATCCTGCTTTCACTTCCAATCAGCTTCTTGCAGCATTTGACTCTTTAAATCTGAAGCATGTTGCATTTTCTCTTTCCCTAACTCTTAAGTTCATTTACAGGACCTGCTTCAGACTTTCTCCTGTTCAATTCCCCTAACTTTTGTGCTCTTGTCTTCAAGTGGGGTCTGGTTATCTGTCCCAATTGCATGGTCTCTCTGGCAGCTACTGACAACAAGTTTTCTCTTGGGACTAGCAACCTGCCCCTTTTCAGTGGCTTCTGTTTCTCTGGAAAGCTAGCAGAAGTCCAACAGCTTCCCAAACAAGATGCTGTCTGTCTTCTTCCATGTGTGTCTGTGGGAGATACCTGCCAGCCTGGACACCTGTTGCTAGTTAACAGCACCATTTCTTTCTACTGTTGTGTTTGCTGAATTTCTTTAGTTGTAAACTCTGATTTGAAATGCAATCACCTATTCAAAGTGAAACCAAAACTCAGTCTGACCTTTCTCATCACACACACAGAAATAGAACTCAAACTTAAAATATAAAGCAAACATTCACTCCGAGAACCTACAAGTGCCAATATAAACGACTTGAACTATCCATATTTACTAAAACGTGTGACGTTCACTCAAGCTTCATGTCAAATGAGTGAAATCTCCACTTATCTCCACTTCTCGCTCCCTCATCTCCCGCGTCCTTTATTACAGATTCAGAGACTTCTCCAGCTCAGGAGCCCGAGGAACAATCGACAAAAGAATCTGTTGATATAAAACCTACTATTTTAGCGAAGTCTTCAATCTCAGATATCTGTAGGGTGGGATTGCTGCAAAACAGATTCCTCACTTTAATTGACTCCAGGAGGGTTCTATCAAATGTATCATTCAACCGCTTACAGAGGGAACGTGTAATTATGCCAGAGGACAATGATATGTAATGTTTCGGTAAACTAGAATGTGGTGAATGCGGGGGAGTGGTATGTAAGGACTGAGGGGGGTGGGATGTGGTGACATAGTGGAGTGGGGTGCAGCAACTGAGGAGAGTGGGATGTGGTGACTTAGTGGAGTGTGTTTCAGCGATTGAGCATAGTGGGATGTAGTGAATGAGGGGAGTGGGATGTAATGACTGAGGGGAGAGGGATGTGGTGATTGAGGGGAGTGGGATGTTATGATGAGGGGAGAGGGATGTAGTGACTGAGGGGAGTGAGATGTATTGACTGAGGGGAGAGGGATGTAGCGACTGAGGGGAGTGGGATGAAGTGGCTCCCAGGGTGGGAGGCACTGAGTCAGGGGAGTGGGGTGGAATTACAGAAGGGGAACTGACACCGTTTCTCAGGGGAGTCAGGTGGAGTGATTTAGGGGAGAGGGTTTTTGTGACTAAGGTGAGTGGGATTTAGTGGCTGAGGGGAATGGATTAGACCATATGACGGTAGGAGGATTTAATGACTGGTGGGATTGGGATGTCGCGACTGAGGGGAGTATGATGTAGTGACTGATGGGACTTGGAGTTAGTCACAGGGGTACAGACAGGAGTGACAGAGCAGGGTAACATTGGTGGTCTTCCAGTTGAATATCTGATTGAATGATGCAGTGAATAATTTCCTCAATTTTCTTACCAAATAAATGATCTCTTGAGTTGATGGGTGCACATCAATCCCCCATGTCTCTTTACTTTATTGCAGATCATCGGTCAACACCAACTCTGGAATCTGAGGAACACTCGAGTTGGAAATCTACACTCCCTGAAACAACTAGCCCAACAGGAGCTGAAATACCAGGTATCAGTTTGGAGGAGATATTTCATAGAAAACTTTCACACAACATGTTCACTGAAACCTGGAACTGAAGGCTGTGTAGTGCGCTGACAGAGGGGAGCGGAATATTGCGACTGAGGGGAATAGAGTGAAGTAACTGAGAGGAGTGGGATTTAATGACTGAGCGGAGTTGGATGCACTGACTGAGGGGAGTGCCATGAACTGACTGGGTTGTTTGGGATGTTGTGACTGAATGGAGTGGGATACAGTGACAGAAGGAGTTTAAATACACTGTATTAGGTGAGCGAAATGCATTGACTGAGGGGATAATTAAGTTGTGAATTTGGGAAGTGAAATGCAGCAATTCAGTGAAGGGGATGCACTGACCGAGGGCAGGGAGATGTAATGATTCAGGGGAGCAGCATTTAATGACCATTTCGAGTAGTTTGCAGTGACTGAGTGATGTGAGATGCAGTGATGGACGGGATTGGGGTTCAGCGACACTCTGGAATCGGATGCTCTAACTGGATGGAGTTGAAACCAGTGACTTAGCGGAGTGGGAAATAGTGACTGCAGGGAGTGGGATGTAGTGAATGAGGGGTTCGGGATGTAGTGACTGAGGGGAGTGGGATGTAAAGAATGGGGGATTTAGGTTGTAGTGACTGAGGGGAGTGGAATGTAATGACTGAGGGGAGTGATAAATTGTGAATGCGGTGAGTGGGATGTGATGATTGAGAGAAGTGGTATGTAGTAACTGACGGGAGTGGGATTTAGTAACTCTGGTGAGTGGGAGGTAGTTACTCAGGGGAGTGGGATGTAGTGAGTGAGGGGAGAGGGAGATAGTGACTGAGGGGAGTGGAATGCAGTCACTTAGGGTAGTGGGATCTAGTGACTGTGGGGAGCTGGAAGATATGACTGTGGTGACTGGGTTGTAGAGCCTGAGGGGCGTTAGTTGCGGTCATTGATGGAAGTTGAAAGAACTGGCTGAGGGGATTCGAATTTATTCTCCTGGGGAGTGCAATGCATTGACTGAGGTAAGAATGATGCAGTTGCTGAGGGAAGTGAGATTTAGCGTCTGAGGGAAGTAGACTGTTTTAACTTTTGGGGAGTGCGATGCAGTTACAGAGGGGAGAGGGATGCAGTGGCTGAGTGGAGTGGGATGTAATTACCGAGGAGAGTGAGAAGTAATTTCTGAGGGGAGTGGGATGCAGTAGTTGAGGGGAGGATGTTGCCGTCTCTGAGGGGAGAGTGAATGTAGTGAATGGGGGGAGTGGGATGTGGTAGCTTAGGGGAGTGGGATGCACTGACTGAGGGTAGTGCGATGCAGTGTCTGATAGGAGAAGGGTGTAGTGACTGAGCGGAGTGAGATGCTGTGAATGAGGCGGAGTGTGATTTTGTGACTGAGGGGAGTGGGTTGTTTTGAATGAGGGGAGTGTGATGCAGTGACAGAGGGGTGATGGATGCAGTGACAGAGGGGAGTGGGATGCAGTGACAGAGGGGAGTGGGATGCAGTGACAGAGGGGTGATGGATGCAGTGACAGAGGGGAGTGGGATGCAGTGACAGAGGGGTGATGGATGCAGTGACAGAGGGGAGTGGGATGCAGTGACAGAGGGGAGTGGGATGCAGTGACAGAGGGGTGATGGATGCAGTGACAGAGGGGAGTGGGATGCAGTGACAGAGGGGAGTGGGATGCAGTGACAGAGGGGAGATGGATGGAGTGACTGAGGGTAGTGGGATGTAATTATCGTGGAGAGTGAGAAGTAATGTCTGAGGGGAGTGGGATGCAATATTTGAGGGGACAGGGATGCAATGAATGGGTGAGTGGAATATAATGGCTTAGGGGAGTGGGATGCAGTGTCTGATGGGAGAGGGATTTAGTGACTGAGGGGCGTGGGATGCAGTGACTGAGGGGAGTGTGGTTTTGCGACTGAGGGGAGTGGGATGTAGTAATTAAGGGGAGTGGGATGTAGTTAGTTGAGGGGAGTGGAATGTAGTTACTGAGGGGAGTGGGATGTTGTGACTGTGGGCAGTGGGATGCAATGACTGAGTGGAATGGGATTCGCTGACTGTGTAGAGTGGCATGCAGTGGTCGATGGGAGTGGGATGCAATGATTGATGGGAGTGGGATGTAGTTACGGAGGGGAGTGCGATGTACTGACTGTGGGCAGTGGGATGCAATGACTGAGGGGAGTGGGATGCAGTGACTGAGTGGAATGGGATTCGGTGACTGTGTAGAGTGGCATGCAGTGGTCGATGGGATGGGGATGCAATGATTGATGGGGTTGGGATGTAGTGACTGAGCGGTGTCTTGTTCAGTTAGCGAGATGAATGTTATTAGGTAAATGAGGGGAATGTTATTAAGTAAGCGAGGGGATCGCAATTCAGTGACCGACTGGAGTGTAATTCAGAGACCGAGGGGACTGTTATTAAGTGAGCGAGGGGAGTGTATGTCATTGAGCGGGGGGAGGGGTTTAATTCAGTGAGTGAGGGTAGTAGGAAGTGGTGATGAAGAGGAGTGGGCTGTAATGACAGAGAGGAGTGAGTTATAGTTATTGAGGGAAGTGGGAAGTAATGACTGAGGAGCGTAGGATGTAGTTAGTGATGGGAGTGGGATGTTGTGACTGAAAGTAGAGGGAATTACTCACTGGGGTATATTCTTGAGTGTCAGGTTTGCATTCTTTGGTTTCAGACTGTATAAATAATGAACTGAGTCATTTCCATAACTTTCCTACAAATTAAATGATGTCTTGAGGTGATTTGCACTCTGCAATCTCCCATGTCTCCTTACTTCATTACAGATCCAGGGAGAACACCAACACCGAAATCTGAGGAACACTCGACTCGAGAATCCACTGCCCATCCAGCATCTCCCCCAACAGCATTGGAAATAACAGGTATCAGCCTGGAGATACTTTTCAACCGAAAAACTTCACACAAAATGGTCACAGAAATCTCATGCTGAAGGATTATGGATATAGTTACTGTGCGGAGTGGGATGAAGTGACTGACCGGAGTGGGATACAGTGATTGAGGGAAGTGAGATGCGGCGACTGAGGTGTTTGGGATTAAGTGACTGAGGGAAGAGAGATGCGGTGACTGAGGTTAGTGGGGTGTAGTGACTGAGGGGAGTGGGAAGTAATGACTGAGGGGAGAGGGATGTAGTGACTGAGGGGAGAGGGAAGTAATGACTGAGGGGCGAGGGATGTAGTGACTGAGGGGAGAGGGATGTAGTGACTGAGGGGAGTGGGATGAAGTGACTGAGGGGAGAGGGATGTAGTGACTGAGGGGAGAGGGAAGTAATGACTGAGGGGAGAGGGATGTAGTGACTGAGGGGTGTGGGATGAATGACTGAGGGGAGTGGGATGAAGTGGCTCCCAGGGTGGGAGGCAATGAGTCAGGGGAGTGGGGTGGAATTACAGAAGGGGAACTGACACCGTGTCTCAGGGGAGTCAGGTGGAGTGGTTTAGGGGAGAGGGTTTTAGTGACTAAGGTGAGTGGGACTTAGTTGCTGAGGGGAATGGAATAGACCAAATGAGGGTAGGAGGATTTAATGTCTGGTGGGATTGGAGTTAGTCACAGGGGTACAGACAGGAGTGACAGAGCAGGGTAACATTGATGGTCTTCCAGTTGAATATCTGATTGAATGATGCAGTGAATAATTTCCTCAATTTTCTTACCAATTAAATGATCTCTTGAGTTGATGGGTGCACATCAATCCCCCATGTCTCTTTACTTTATTTCAGATCAAGGGAGAACAATAACTCTGGAACCTGAGGAACACTCGAGGTGGAAATCTACACTCCCTGAAACAACTGGCCCAACAGGAGCTGAAATACCAGGTATCAGTTTGGAGGAGATATTCCACAGAAAACTTTCACACAACATGTTCACTGAAACCTGGAACTGAAGGCAGTGTGGTGCGCTGACGGAGGGGAGCGGGGTATTACAACTGAGGGGAATACAGTGAAGTAACTGAGAGGAGTGGGATTTAAAGACTGAGCGGAGTTGGATGCAGTGACTGAGGGGAGTGCCATGAACTGACTGGGTTGTCTGGGATGTTGTGACTGAATGGAGTGGGATACATTGACAGAAGGAGTTTAATACAGTGTATTAGGAGAGCGAGATGCATTGACTGAGGGGATAATTAAGTTGTGACTTTGGGAAGTGGAATGAAACAATTCAGTGAATGGGATGCACTAACCGAGGGCAAATAAATGTAATGATTCAGGGGAGCAGCATTTAATGACCATTTCGAGTGGTTCACAGTGACTGAGTGATGTGAGATGCAGTGATGGATGGGATTGGGGTTCAGCGACACTCTGGCGTCGGATGCCCTAACTGGGTGGAGTTGAAACCAGTGACTTAGCGGAGTGGGAAATAGGGACTGCGGGGAGTGGGATGTAGAGAATGAAGGGTTTCTGATGTAGTGACTGAGGGGAGTGGGATGTAAATAATGGGGGTTTTGAGTTTGTAGTGACTGAGGGGAGTGGGATGTAATGACTGAGGGGAGTGATAAATAGTGAATGCGGGGAGTGGGAAGTGATGATTGAGAGAAGTGGTATGTAGTAACTGACGGGAGTGTGATTTAGTAACTCTGGTGAGTGGGAGGTAGTGACTCGGGAGTGGGATGTAGTGATGAGGGGAGAGGGAGATAGTGACTGAGGGGAGTGGAATGCAGTCACTTAGGGGAGTGGGATGCAGTGACTGAGTGGAGTGGGATGTAGTGACTGTGGGGAGCCGGAAGATATGACTGTGGTGACAGGGATGTAGTGCCTGAGGGGCGTCAGTTGCGGTCATTGATGGAAGTCGGATGAACTGGCTGAGGGGAGTCGAATTTATTCTCCTGGGAAGTGCAATGCATTGACTGAGGTGAGAATGATGCAATGGCTGAGTGAAGTGAGATATAGCGTCTGAGGGAAGTAGAATGTTTTCACTTTGGGGAGTGCGATGCAGTGACAGAGGGGAGAGGGATGGAGTGACTGACGGGAGTGGGATGCAGTGGCAGAGTGGAGTGTGATGTAATTACCGAGGAGAGTGAGAAGTAACGTCTGAGGGGAGCGTGATGCTGTGTCTGAGGGGAGAGGGAATGTAGTGAATGGGGGGAGTGGCATGTGGTAGCTTAGGGGAGTGGGATGCATTGACAGAGGGGTTTGCGATGCAGAGTCTGATAGGAGAAGGTTGTAGTGACTGATTGGACTGTAGGGTCTGAGGGGAGAGGAAGGTAGTGACTGAGGGGAGTGAGATGCTGTGAATGAGGGGGAGTGGGATTTTGTGACTGAGGTGAGTGGATGCAGTGACTGAGGGGAGTGGGATACCCTGACTGAGGGGTGTGCGTTGTTTTGAATGAGGGGAGTGTGATGCAGTGACAGAGGGGAGATGGATGGAGTGACTGAGGGGAGTGGGATGCAGTATTTGAGGGGAGAGGGATGTAGTGAATGGGTGAGTGGGATATAATGGCTTAGGGGAGTGGGATGCAGTGACTGAGGGGAGTGAGGTGCAGTGTCTGAGGGGAGAGGGATTTAGTTACTGAGGGGAGTGGCATGCAGCGACTGAGGGGAGTGTGATTTTGCGACTGAGGGGAGTGGGATGTAGTAATTAAGGGGAGTGGAATGCAGTCACTGAGCGGAGTGGGATGTAATAACTGAGTGGAGTGGGATGCTGTGATTAAGGGGAGTGGGATGTTAGGACTGACGGCAGTTGGATGTCATGACTGACGGGAATGGGATATAGTCACTGAGGTGAGTGGGATTTAGCGACTGAGGGGAGATGGATGCAATTGCTGAAAGGAGTGGGATGTAGTGACTGGGACCATTGGGATGTAGTGACTGTTGACCGTGTGATGCAGTGTCTGAGGGGAGCGGGAGGCACTGCCTGAGGGGAATGGGATGTTGTGACTGAGGGGAGTGTGATGTAGTAACTTGGGGGGGGGGTGGGACACAGTGACTGTGTGGTCTGGGATGCAGTGACTGAGGGATGTTGGATGTAGAGAGTGAGGGGAGTGTGATGTTGAGACTGAGTGGAGTGGGATGCAGTAACTGAGGGGACAGGGATGCATTGACTGAAGTGAGTGGGCTGAAACGACTGAGGGGGGAGAGATGTAGTGACTGAGGGGAGTTTGATGCAGTGACTGAGGTGACTGATATGCTTTCACTGAGTGGATTGTGATGCAGGGACTGAGGGGAGTGAATTGCAGTTCTGACCGGATTGGGATGCAGTAACATAGGGGTGTGGGATGTAGGTAATGTGTGGAGTGAGATGTAGTGAGTGAGTGGAGTGGGCTGTAGTGACTGAGGTGTGTGGGATGTAGTGAGTGAGTGGAGTTTGATGCTGTGACTGAAGTGACTGGGATGCAGCGACTGAGGGGAGCGTAATGCAGTGACTGAGGGAAGTGGGATGCAGTGACTGATGGGAGTGGGATGTAGTTACTGAGGGGAGTGGGATGTGCTGACTGAGGGCAGTGGAATGCAATGACTGTGGGGAGTGGGATGCAGTGACTGAGTGGAATGAGATTCGGTGACTGTGTAGAGTGGCATGCAGTGGTCGATGTGAGTTGATGCAATGATTGATTGGGTTGGGATGTAGTGACTGAGCGGTGTCTTGTTCAGTTAGTGAGATGAATGTTATTAGGTAAGTGAGGGGAATGTTATTAAGAATGCGAGGGGATCACAATTCAGTGACCGACTGGACTGTAATTCAGAGACCAAGGGGGCTGTTATTATGTGAGCGAGGGGAGTGTATGTCATTGAGCGGGGGGAGGGGTTTAATTCAGTGGATGAGGTGAGTAGGAAGTGGTGACTGAAGAGGAGTTGGCAGTAATGAAAGAGAGGATTGTGTTATAGTTATTCGAGGGAAATGGGAAGTAGTGTCTGAGGAGCGTAGGATGTAGTGAGTGACGGGAGTGGGATGTTGTGACTGAAAGTAGAGGGAGTTACTCACTGGGCATAGTCATGAGTGTCAGGTTTGCATTCTTTGGTTTCAGACTGTATAGATAATGAACTGATTCATTTCCATAAATTTCCTACAAATTAAATGATGTCTTGAGGTGATCTGCACTCTGCAATCTCCCATGTCTCCTTACTTCATTACAGATCCAGGGACAACACCAACTCCGAAATCTGAGGAACACTCGACTCGAGAATCCATTGCCCATCCAGCATCTCGCCCAACAGCTTTGGAAATAACAGGTATCATCCTGCAGATCATTTTCTACCGAAAAACTTCACACAAAATGGTCTCTGAAATCTCATGCTGAAGGATTTAGGATACAGTTACTGTGCAGCGTGGGATGAAGTGACTGAGAGCAGTGGGATACAGTGATTGAGGGAAGTGAGATGTGGCAACTGAGGGGTTTGGGATTAAGTGACTGAGGGAAGAGCGTTGTGGAGACTGAGCGTAGTGAGATGTAGTGACTGAGCAGAGTGGGATGTAATGACTGAGGTTAGAGGGATGTAGTGACTGAGGGGAGTGGGATGTAATGACTGAGGGGTGTGGGGTATAATGACTGAGGGGAGAGGGATGTAGTGACTGAGGGGAGTGGGATGAAGTGGCTCCAATGGTGTGACGCACTGAGTCAGGGGAGTGGGGTGGAATTACAGAAGGGGAACTGACACCGTGTCTCAGGGGAGTCAGGTGGAGTGATTTAGGGGAGAGGGTATTAGTGACTAAGGTGAGTGGGATTTAGTGGCTGAGGGGAATGGAATAGGCCAAATGAGGGTAGGAGGATTTAATGTCTGGTGGGATTGCGATGTAGCGACTAAGGGGAGTATGATGTAGTGACTGATGGGACTTGGAGTTAGTCACAGGGGTACAGACAGGAGTGACAGAGCAGGGTAACATTGGTGGTCTTCCAGTTGAATGTCTGATTGAATGATGCAGTGAATAATTTCCTCAATTTTCTTACCAAATAAATGATCTCTTGAGTTGATGGGTGCACATCAATCCCCCATGTCTCTTTACTTTATTGCTGATCAAGGGACAACACCAACTATCGAATCTGAGGAACACTCGAGTTGGAAATCTACACTCCCTGAAACAACTAGCCCAACAGGAGCTGTAATACCAGGTATCAGTTTGGAGGAGATATTCCACAGAAAACTTTCACACAACATGTTCACTGAAAGCTGGAACTGAAGGCTGTGTGGCGCGCTGACGGAGGGGAGCAGGGTATTGCGACTGAGGGGAATGCAGTGAAGTAACTGATAGGAGTGGGATTCAATGACTAAGCTGAATTGGATGCATTGACTGAGGGAAGTGCAATGAACTGACTGGATTTTTTGGGATGTTGTGACTGAATGGAGTGGGATATATTGAGAGGAGTTTAAATACCGTGTATTAGGAGAGCGAGATGCTTTGACTGAGGGGATAATTAAGTTGTGACTTTGGGAATTGAAATGCAGCAATTCAGTGAAGGGGATGCACTGACCGAGGACAGAGATATGTAATGATTCAGTGGAGCAGCATTTAATGACCATTCCGAGTGGTTTGCAGTGACTGAGTGATGTGAGAAGCAGTGATGGATGGGATTGGGGTTCAGCGACACTCTGGAGTCGGATGCCCTAACTGGGTGGAGTTGAAACCAGTGATTTAGCGGAGTGGGAACTAGTGACTGCGGGGAGTGGGATGTAGAGAATGATGGGTTAGGGATGTAGTGACTGAGGGGAGTGGGATGTAATGAATGAGGGGACTGATAAATAGTGAATGCGGGGAGTGGGATGTGATGACTGAGAGAAGTGGTATGTAGTAACTGACGGGAGTGGGATTTAGTAACTCTGGTGAGTGGGAGGTTGTGACTCAGGGGAGTGGGATGCAGTGACTGAGGGGAGAGGAAGATAGTGACTGAGGGGAGTGGAATGCAGTCACTAAGGGGAGTGGGATGCAGTGACTGAGTGGAGTGGGATGTAGTGACTGTCGGGAGCTGGAAGATATGACTGTGGTGACTGGGATGTAGTGCCTCAGGGGCGTTAGTTGCGGTCATTGATGGAAGTCGGAAGAACTGCCTGAGGGGAGTCGAATTTATTCTCCTGGGGAGTACAATGCATTGACTGAGGTGAGAATGATGCAGTGGCTGAGGGAAGTGAGATTTAACGTCTGAGGGAAGTAGAATATTTTGACTTTGGGGAGTGCGATGCAGTGACTGAGCTGAGTGGGATTTAATTACCGAGGAGAGTGAGAAGTAGTGTCTGAGGGGATTGGGATGCAGTATTTGTGGGGAGGGTGATGCCGTGTCTGAGGGGAGAGGGAATGTAGTGAATGGGGGGAGTGGGATGTGGTAGCTTAGGGGAGTGGGATGCAGTGACAGAGGGGATTGCGATGCAGAGTCAGATAGGAGAAGGATGTAGTGACTGAGTGGACTGTAGTATCTGAGGGGAGAGGAATATAGTGACCGAGGGGAGTGAGATGATGTGAAAGAGGGGGAGTGGGATTGTGTGACTGAGTGGTGTGGGAGGCACTGTCTGAGGGGAATGGGATGTTATGACTGAGTGGAGCGTGATATAGTGACTGAGGGGAGTGGGACACAGTGACTGTGGGGTCTGGGATGCAGTGACTGAGGGATGTTGGATGTAGAGAGTGAGGGGAGTGTGATGTAGTGACTGAGGGGGTGGGACACAGTGACTGTGGAGAGAGGGATGCAGTGACTGAAGTGAGTGGTATGTAACGACTGAGGGGGGAGGGGTGTACTGACTGAGGGGAGTTTGATGCAGTGACTGAGGTGACTGGTATGCTTTCACCGAGTGGATTGTGATACAGGGACTGAGGGGAGTGAATTGCAGTTCTGACCGGATTGGGATGCAGTGACATAGGGGTGTGGGATGTAGTTAATGTGTGGAGTGAGATGTAGTGAGTGAGTGGAGTGGTATGTTGTGACTGAGGGGCTGGGATGTAATGACTGAGGCGTGTGGGATTTAGTGAGTGAGGGGAGTTTGATGCTGTGACTGAAGTGACTGGGATGCAGTGACTGAGGGGAGTGTAATTCAGTGTCTGAGCGGAATGGGATGCTGTGACATAGGGTAGTGGGATGTAGTTATTGAGGGGAGTGGGATGTAGTGACTGTGGGCAGTGGGATGCAATGACTGACGGGAGTGGGATGCAGTGACTGAGTGGAATGGGATTCGGAGACTGTGTAGAGTGGCATGCAGTGATCGATGGGAGTGGGATGCAATGATTGATGGATAAGCATGTAGTGACTGAGGGGAGTGGGATGCAGTGACTGAGGGGAGTGGGATGCAGTGACTGAGTGGAATGGGATTCGGAGACTTTGTAAAGTGGCATGCAGTGGTCGATGGGGGTGGGATGCAATGCTTGATGGGGTTAGGATGTAGTGACTGAGGGGAGTGGGATGCAATGACTGAGGGGAGTGGGATGCAGTGACTGAGTGGAATGAGATTCGCGACTGTGTAGAGTGGCAGGCAGTGTTTGATGGGGGTGGGATGCAATGATTGATGGGGATCGGATGTACTGACTGAGGGCAGTGGGATGCAATGACTGAGGGGAGTGGGATGCAGTGACTGAGTGGAATGAGATCCGGTGACTGTGTAGAGTGGCATGCAGTGGTCGATGGGAGTGGGATGCAATGATTGATGGGGTTAGTATGTAGTGACTGAGCGGTGTCTTGTTCAGTTAACGAGATGAATGTTATTAGGTAAGTGAGGGGAATGTTATTAAGTAAGCGAGGGGATGACAATTCAATGACCGACTGGAGTGTAATTCAGAGACCGAGGGGACTGTTATTAAGTGAGCAAGGGGAGTGTATGTCATTGAGCGGGGGGAGGGGTTTAATGCAGTGAGTGAGGGGAGTAGGAAGTGGTGACTGAAGAGGAGTTGGGTGTAATGAATGAGAGGAGTGTGTTATAGTTGTTGAGGGAAGTGAGAAGTAGTGACTGAGGAGCGTAGGATGTAGTGAGTGACGGGAGTGGGATGTTGTGACTGAAAGTAGAGGGACTTACTCACTGGGGTATATTCTTGAGTGTCAGGTTTGCATTCTTTGGTTTCAGACTGTATAAATAATGAACTGATTCATTTCCATAACTTTCCTACAAATTAATTGATGTCTTGAGGTGATCTGCACTCTGCAATCTCCCATGTCTCCTTACTTCATTACAGATCCAGGGAGAACACCAACACCGAAATCTGAGGAACACTCGACTCCAGAATCCACTGCCCATCCAGCATCTCGCCCAACAGCATTGGGAATAACAGGTTTCAGCCTCGAGATACTTTTCAACCGAAAAACTTCACACAAAATGGTCACTGAAATCTCATGCTGAAGGATTATGGATAGAGTTACTGTGCGGAGTGGGATGAAGTGACTGACCGGAGTGGGATACAGTGATTGAGGGAAGTGAGATGCGGCGACTGAGGTGTTTGGGATTAAGTGACTCAGGGAAGAGAGATGTGGTGACTTAATTAACAGGACATGCTTGAGACTTTCTCCTGTTCCATTCCCCTAAATTTCGTGCTCTTGTCTTCAAGTGGCGTCTGGTTATCTGTCCCCATTGCACCAGACTCTCTGGCAGCTACTGACAACAAGTTTTCTCTTGGGACTAGCAACCTGCCCCTTTTCAGTGGCTTCTGTTTCTCTGGAAAGCTTGCAAAACTCCAACAGCTTCCCAAACAAGATGCTGTCTGTCTTCTTCCGTGTGTGTCTGTGGGAGATACCTACCAGGCTGGACACCTGTTGCTAGGCAACAGCAACATTTCTTTCTACTGATGTGTTTGCTGAATTTCTTTAGTTGTAAACTCTGATTTGAAATGCAATCACCTATTCAAAGTGAAACCAAAACTTAGTCTGACATTTATCATCACACAAACACAGAAATACAACTTAAACTTAAAATATAAAGCAAACATTCACTCCGAGCACCTATAAGTGCCAATATAAACGACTTAAACTGTCCAATTTTACTAATAAGTGTGACGATCACTGAAGCTTCATGTTAAACGATTGAAATCTCCACTTATCTCCACTCCTCACTCCCTCATCTCCCGCGTCCTTTATTACAGATTCAGAGACTTCTCCAACTCAAGAACCCGAGGAACAATCGACGAACGAATCCGTTGATATTTCACCCACTATTTCATCGAAGTCTTCAAGCTCAGGTATCTGTAGTGTGGGGTTGCTGAGAAACAGATTCTTCACTTTCATTGACTCCAGGAGGATTCATTCAAATGCATCCTTCGGCCGCTTACAGAGGGAATGTGCAATTTTGCCAGAGGACAATGTAATGTAATGTTTCGTTAAACTAGAATGTGTTGACTGGGGGGAGTGAGATGCAAGAACTGAGGGGAGTGGGATGTAGTGAATGAGGGGAGTGGGTTGTAGTGACTGAGGGGGGTGGGATGCAGTGACTGAGGGGAGTGGGATGTTCAAACTGAGAGGATTGGGATGTAGTGAGTGACGGGAGTGGGATTGAGTAAGTGAGGGGATTGGGATATAGTGAGTGAGGGGTGTGGGATATATTGAGTGAGGAGGTGGGATGTAGTGACTTAGGGCAGTGGAATGTAGAGACTGAGTGGTGTCGGATTTAGTGACTGAGGTGACTGGGAATTATGTACAGTCATGAGTGACAAAGCAGAATGAATTTGGTGGTGTTCAGACTATATAAAAGATGAAGTGAATCATTTGCTAAACTTTCCTACCAAGTGAATGCTCTCTGGAAGTGATCCACACTCTGCAATCTCCCATGTCCCCTTACTTCATTGCAGATCCACGGACAGCACCAACTCCAGAACCTGAGGAACACTCGACTAAAGAATCCACTGTCCCTCCATCGTCTAGACCAACAGCACCTGCAATAACAGGTATCAGGCTGGAGTGGATATTGTACAGAAAATCTTCACACAGTATGATCGCTGAAATCTGATGCTCAAGGAGGAGGGATGTACTGAATGAGGGGAAATGGATGTAGTGATTGGAGGAATGGAATTCTGCAGCTGAGGGGAATGGGGAGTAATAACTTTTGACTCTTCAAATCTGAAGCATGTTGCATTTTCTCTTCCCCTAACTCTTCACCTAATTAACAGGATCTGCTTGAGACTTTCTCCTGTTCCATTCCCCTAAATTTCGTGCTCTTGTCTTGAAGTGGGGTCTGGTTATCTGTCCCCATTGCACCAGACTCTCTGGCAGCTACTGACAACAAGTTTTCTCTTGGGACTAGCAACCTGCCCCTTTTCAGTGGCTTCTGTTTCTCTGGAAAGCTTGCAAAACTCCAACAGCTTCCCAAACAAGATGCTGTCTGTCTTCTTCCGTGTGTGTCTGTGGGAGATACCTACCAGGCTGGACACCTGTTGATAGGCAACAGCAACATTTCTTTCTACTGTTGTGTTTGCTGAATTTCTTTAGTTGTAAACTCTGATTTGAAATGCAATCACCTATTCAAAGTGAAACCAAAACTTAGTCTTACATTTATCATCACACAAACACAGAAATACAACTTAAACTTAAAATATAAAGCAAACATTCACTCCGAGCACCTATAAGTACCAATATAAACGACTTAAACTGTCCATATTTACTAATATGTGTGACGATCACTGAAGCTTCATGTTGAACGATTGAAATCTCCACTTATCTCCACTCCTCACTCCCTCATCTCCCGCGTCCTTTATTACAGATTCAGAGACTTCTCCAACTCAGGAACCCGAGGAACAATCAACGAACGAATCCGTTGATATTTCACCCACTATTTTAGCGAAGTCTTCAAGCTCAGGTATCTGCAGGGTGGGGTTGCTGAGAAACAGATTCTTTACTTTCATTGACTCCAGGAGGATTCATTCAAATACATCCTTCGGCCGCTTACAGAGGGAATGTGCAATTTTGCCAGAGGACAATTATATGTAATGTTTCGTTAAACTAGAATGTGTTGACTGGGGGGAGTGAGATGCAAGAACTGAGGGGAGTGGGATGTAGTGACTGAGGGAGGTGAGATGCAGTGACTGACGGGAGTTGGATGTAATGACTGAGGGGAGTGGGAGCTAGCGACTGAAGGGCGTGAATGCACTGATGGAGGGGATTGGGATAAAGTGACTGAGTGGAGCTGGAAGATATGACTGTGGTGACTGGGATTTACTGTCTGAGGGGGGTCAGTTGCTGTGATTGATGGGAGTCGGATGAACTGGCTGAGTGGAGCCGAAATTAGTCTCCTGGGGAGTGCAATTCATTGGCTGAGAGAAGAATATTGCAGTGGCTGAGGGAAGTGGGGTTTAGCGACTGAGGGGAGATGGATGGAGAGTCTGAGGGGAGTGGGATGCAGTGGCAGAGCGGAGTGAGATGTAATTACAGAAGTGAGAAGTAATACCTGAGGGGAGTGGGATGCAGTATGTGAGGCGAGTGTGATAAAGTGTCTAAGGGGAGAGGGATGTAGTGAACGGGAGGACAGGAATGTAGTGGTGTGTAGGAGTGGGATGCAGTGACAGAGGGGAGCGGGATGCAGTGACTGATGGGAGTGTAATGCAGTGTCTTAGGGGAGAGGGATGTAGTGTCTGAGGGGAGTGTGGTGCAGTGTCTGAGGGGAGTGTGATGCAGTGTCTGAGGGGAGTGTGATGCAGTGTCTTAGGGGAGTGTGATGCAGTGTCTGAGGGGAGTGGGATGCAGTGTCTGAGGGGAGAGGGATGCAGTGTCTGAGGGGAGAGGGATGCAGTGTCTGAGGGGAGAGGGATGTAGTGTCTGAGGGGAGTGTGATGCAAGGTCCGAGTGGATAGGGATGTAGTGACTGAGGGAAATGTGATGCAGGGACTGAGGGGAGAATTATTTTGCAACTTTGGGGAGTGGAATGCAGCAACTGAGTGAAGGGGGTTGCACTGAAAGAGGGCAGTGAGTTGTCGTGATTGAGCGGAGCAGGAAATAATGACTGAGGGGATTCGTTTCCAGTGACTGAGAGAAGTGAGATGCAATGATGGACGGGAGTGGGTTTCAGCGACACTCAGGAGGTGTAAGCAGTAACGGGGTGGATTTTAAACCAGTGGCATAGGGGAGAGGGAATTAGAAACTGCAGAGAGTGGGATGTAGGATTGAGGAGAGTGGCGTTTAGTGACAGAGGAGAGTGCGATGCAGTGACCGACGGGAGTGGAAATTAATGAATGTGGGAATGGGATGTATTGACATAGGGGAGTGCGATGCAGTGACTGAGGGGAGTGCAATGCAATGACTGAGGGGAGTGCGATGCAGTGGCTGAGGGGTGTGGGGTGCAGTGGCTGAGGGGAGTGGGATGCAGTGGCTGAGGGGAGTGAGATGCAATGACTGTGAAGAGTGGGATGTAGTGAATGAGGGGATTGGGATGTAGTGACTGAGGGGAGTGGGAGGTAGTGACTGAGGGAAGTGGGAGATAATGACTGAGTGGAGTGGGATGGCATGACTGGAGGGACTGAGGTGTAGTGACTGAGGGAAGTGGTAGATAGTGACTGTGTGGAGTGGGATGACATGACTGGAGGGACTGAGGTGTAGTGACTGAGGGAAGTGTGATTTAGTGACTGAGGTGACTGGGAATTATGTACAGTCATGAGTGACAGAGCAGAATGAATTTGGTGGGGTTCATACTTTATAAAAGATGAAGTGAATCATTTTCTAAACTTTCCTACCAAGTGAATGCTCTATGGAAGTGATCCACACTCTGTAATCTCCCATGTCCCCTTACTTCATTGCAGATCCAGGGATGGCACCAACTCCAGAACTTGAGGAACACTCGACTGAAGAATCCACTTTCCCTGCATCTTCTAGACCAACAGCATCTGAAAGAACAGGTATCAGGCTGGAGTGGATATTCTACAGAAAATCCTCACACAGTATGATCGTTGAAATCTGATGCTCAAGGTTGCGGGATGTACTGACTGAGGGGAGTGGGATGTAGTGAGTGGAGGAATGGAATGCTGTGGCTGAGGGGAATGGGGAATAGTAACTGAGGGAACTTGGATTCTGTGATCAATGGTGACTGAATTTTTGGGATGTAACGACTGTGTGGGTGGGATATATTGAGTTAGGGGAATGGGATGTAGCAACTGTGGCGATTGAAATTTAGTAACTGAGGGCTGGAATCCTAGGTTTTATTTTTTACTTTCTTAATTTTACCTTCTTGCCTCGTGCATCCTGCTTTCACTTCCAATCAGCTTCTTGCAGCATTTGACTCTTTAAATCTGAAGCATGTTGCATTTTCTCTTCCCCTAAATCTTAAGTTCATTTACAGGACCTGCTTCAGACTTTCTCCTGTTCAATTCCCCTAACTTTTGTGCTCTTGTCTTCAAGTGGGGTCTGGTTATCTGTTCCAATTGCATGGTCTCTCTGGCAGCTACTGACAACAAGTTTTCTCTTGGGACTAGCAACCTGCCCCTTTTCAGTGGCTTCTGTTTCTCTGGAAAGCTAGCAGAAGTCCAACAGCTTCCCAAACAAGATGCTGTCTGTCTTCTTCCATGTGTGTCTGTGGGAGATACCTGCCAGCCTGGACACCTGTTGCTAGTTAACAGCACCATTTCTTTCTACTGTTGTGTTTGCTGAATTTCTTTAGTTGTAAACTCTGATTTGAAATGCAATCACCTATTCAAAGTGAAACCAAAACTCAGTCTGACCTTTCTCATCACACACACAGAAATAGAACTCAAACTTAAAATATAAAGCAAACATTCACTCCGAGAACCTACAAGTGCCAATATAAACGACTTGAACTATCCATATTTACTAAAACGTGTGACGTTCACTCAAGCTTCATGTCAAATGAGTGAAATCTCCACTTATCTCCACTTCTCGCTCCCTCATCTCCCGCGTCCTTTATTACAGATTCAGAGACTTCTCCAGCTCAGGAGCCCGAGGAACAATCGACAAAAGAATCTGTTGATATAAAACCTACTATTTTAGCGAAGTCTTCAATCTCAGATATCTGTAGGGTGGGATTGCTGCAAAACAGATTCCTCACTTTAATTGACTCCAGGAGGGTTCTATCAAATGTATCATTCAACCGCTTACAGAGGGAACGTGTAATTATGCCAGAGGACAATGATATGTAATGTTTCGGTAAACTAGAATGTGGTGAATGCGGGGGAGTGGTATGTAAGGACTGAGGGGGGTGGGATGTGGTGACATAGTGGAGTGGGGTGCAGCAACTGAGGAGAGTGGGATGTGGTGACTTAGTGGAGTGTGTTTCAGCGATTGAGCATAGTGGGATGTAGTGAATGAGGGGAGTGGGATGTAATGACTGAGGGGAGAGGGATGTGGTGATTGAGGGGAGTGGGATGTTATGATGAGGGGAGAGGGATGTAGTGACTGAGGGGAGTGAGATGTATTGACTGAGGGGAGAGGGATGTAGCGACTGAGGGGAGTGGGATGAAGTGGCTCCCAGGGTGGGAGGCACTGAGTCAGGGGAGTGGGGTGGAATTACAGAAGGGGAACTGACACCGTTTCTCAGGGGAGTCAGGTGGAGTGATTTAGGGGAGAGGGTTTTTGTGACTAAGGTGAGTGGGATTTAGTGGCTGAGGGGAATGGATTAGACCATATGACGGTAGGAGGATTTAATGACTGGTGGGATTGGGATGTCGCAACTGAGGGGAGTATGATGTAGTGACTGATGGGACTTGGAGTTAGTCACAGGGGTACAGACAGGAGTGACAGAGCAGGGTAACATTGGTGGTCTTCCAGTTGAATATCTGATTGAATGATGCAGTGAATAATTTCCTCAATTTTCTTACCAAATAAATGATCTCTTGAGTTGATGGGTGCACATCAATCCCCCATGTCTCTTTACTTTATTGCAGATCATCGGTCAACACCAACTCTGGAATCTGAGGAACACTCGAGTTGGAAATCTACACTCCCTGAAACAACTAGCCCAACAGGAGCTGAAATACCAGGTATCAGTTTGGAGGAGATATTTCATAGAAAACTTTCACACAACATGTTCACTGAAACCTGGAACTGAAGGCTGTGTAGTGCGCTGACAGAGGGGAGCGGAATATTGCGACTGAGGGGAATAGAGTGAAGTAACTGAGAGGAGTGGGATTTAATGACTGAGCGGAGTTGGATGCACTGACTGAGGGGAGTGCCATGAACTGACTGGGTTGTTTGGGATGTTGTGACTGAATGGAGTGGGATACAGTGACAGAAGGAGTTTAAATACACTGTATTAGGTGAGCGAAATGCATTGACTGAGGGGATAATTAAGTTGTGAATTTGGGAAGTGAAATGCAGCAATTCAGTGAAGGGGATGCACTGACCGAGGGCAGGGAGATGTAATGATTCAGGGGAGCAGCATTTAATGACCATTTCGAGTAGTTTGCAGTGACTGAGTGATGTGAGATGCAGTGATGGACGGGATTGGGGTTCAGCGACACTCTGGAATCGGATGCTCTAACTGGATGGAGTTGAAACCAGTGACTTAGCGGAGTGGGAAATAGTGACTGCAGGGAGTGGGATGTAGTGAATGAGGGGTTCGGGATGTAGTGACTGAGGGGAGTGGGATGTAAAGAATGGGGGGTTTAGGTTGTAGTGACTGAGGGGAGTGGAATGTAATGACTGAGGGGAGTGATAAATTGTGAATGCGGTGAGTGGGATGTGATGATTGAGAGAAGTGGTATGTAGTAACTGACGGGAGTGGGATTTAGTAACTCTGGTGAGTGGGAGGTAGTCACTCAGGGGAGTGGGATGTAGTGAGTGAGGGGAGAGGGAGATAGTGACTGAGGGGAGTGGAATGCAGTCACTTAGGGTAGTGGGATCTAGTGACTGTGGGGAGCTGGAAGATATGACTGTGGTGACTGGGTTGTAGAGCCTGAGGGGCGTTAGTTGCGGTCATTGATGGAAGTTGAAAGAACTGGCTGAGGGGATTCGAATTTATTCTCCTGGGGAGTGCAATGCATTGACTGAGGTAAGAATGATGCAGTTGCTGAGGGAAGTGAGATTTAGCGTCTGAGGGAAGTAGACTGTTTTAACTTTTGGGGAGTGCGATGCAGTTACAGAGGGGAGAGGGATGCAGTGGCTGAGTGGAGTGGGATGTAATTACCGAGGAGAGTGAGAAGTAATGTCTGAGGGGAGTGGGATGCAGTAGTTGAGGGGAGGATGTTGCCGTGTCTGAGGGGAGAGTGAATGTAGTGAATGGGGGGAGTGGGATGTGGTAGCTTAGGGGAGTGGGATGCAGTGACTGAGGGTAGTGCGATGCAGTGTCTGATAGGAGAAGGGTGTAGTGACTGAGCGGAGTGAGATGCTGTGAATGAGGCGGAGTGTGATTTTGTGACTGAGGGGAGTGGGTTGTTTTGAATGAGGGGAGTGTGATGCAGTGACAGAGGGGTGATGGATGCAGTGACAGAGGGGAGTGGGATGCAGTGACAGAGGGGTGATGGATGCAGTGACAGAGGGGAGTGGGATGCAGTGACAGAGGGGTGATGGATGCAGTGACAGAGGGGAGTGGGATGCAGTGACAGAGGGGAGTGGGATGCAGTGACAGAGGGGTGATGGATGCAGTGACAGAGGGGAGTGGGATGCAGTGACAGAGGGGAGTCGGATGCAGTGACAGAGGGGAGATGGATGGAGTGACTGAGGGTAGTGGGATGTAATTATCGTGGAGAGTGAGAAGTAATGTCTGAGGGGAGTGGGATGCAGTATTTGAGGGGACAGGGATGCAGTGAATGGGTGAGTGGAATATAATGGCTTAGGGGAGTGGGATGCAGTGTCTGATGGGAGAGGGATTTAGTGACTGAGGGGCGTGGGATGCAGTGACTGAGGGGAGTGTGGTTTTGCGACTGAGGGGAGTGGGATGTAGTAATTAAGGGGAGTGGGATGCAGTGACTGAGGGGAGTGTGATGCACTGAGTGAGGGGAGTGGGGTGCTGTGAGTGAGGGGAGTGTGATGCAGTGAGTGAGGGGAGTGGGATGCAGTGACTGAGGGGAGTGTGATGCACTGAGTGAGGGGAGTGGGGTGCTGTGAGTGAGGGGAGTGTGATGCAGTGAGTGAGGGGAGTGGGATGCAGTGACTGAGGGGAGTGTGATGCAGTGACTGAGGGGAGTGGGATGCAGTGACTGAGGGGAGTGTGATTTTGCGACTGAGGGGAGTGGGATGTAGTAATTAAGGGGAGTCGGATGCAGTGACTGAGCGGAGTGGGATGTAATGAATGAGCGGAGTGGGATGCTGTGATTAAGGGGAGTGGGATGTTAGGACTGACGGCAGTTGGATGCAGTGACTGATGGTAGTGGGATGTTGTGACTGACGGGAATGGGATATAGTCACTGAGGTGAGTGGGATTTAGCGACTGAGGGGAGATGGATGCAGTGACTGAGGGGAGAGGGATGCAGTGACTGAGGGGAGAGGGATGCAATGGCTGAGGGGAGTGGGATGAAGTGACTGGGGCCAGTGCGATGTAGTGACTGTTGGCAGTGTGATGCAGTGTCTGAGGGTAGTGGTGGGCACTGTCTGAGGGGAATGGGATGTTGTCACTGAGGGGAGTGTGATGTAGTGACTGAGGGGGGTGGGACACAGTGACTGTGGGCTCTGGGATGCAGTGACTGAGGGGAGAGGGATTCAGTGACTGAAGTGAGTGGGATGTAACGACTGAGGGGTGAGGGGTGTAATGACTGAGGGGAGTTTGATGCAGTGACTGAGGTGACTGGTATGCTTTCAGTGAGTGGATTGGGATGCAGGGACAGAGGGGAGTGAATTTCAGTTCTGACCGGATTGGGCTGCAGAGACATAGGGGTGTGGGATGTCGTTAATGTGTGGAGTGAGATGTAGTGAGTCAGTGGACTGGGATGTTGTGACTGAGGCATGTGGGGTGTAGTGAGTGAGGGGAGTTTGATGCTGTGACTGAAGTGACTGAGATGCAGTGACTGAGGGGAGTGTAATGCAGTGTCTGAGGGGAATGGGATGAAGTGACATAGGGGGGGTGGGATCTACTGACTGAGGGGAGTGGGATGTAGTTAGTTGAGGGGAGTGGAATGTAGTTACTGAGGGGAGTGGGATGTTGTGACTGTGGGCAGTGCGATGCAATGACTGAGTGGAATGGGATTCGCTGACTGTGTAGAGTGGCATGCAGTGGTCAATGGGATGGGGATGCAATGATTGATGGGGTTGGGATGTAGTGACTGAGCGGTGTCTTGTTCAGTTAGCGAGATGAATGTTATTAGGTAAATGAGGGGAATGTTATTAAGTAAGCGAGGGGATCGCAATTCAGTGACCGACTGGAGTGTAATTCAGAGACCGAGGGGACTGTTATTAAGTGAGCGAGGGGAGTGTATGTCATGGAGCGGGGGGAGGGGTTTAATTCAGTGAGTGAGGGTAGTAGGAAGTGGTGACTGAAGAGGAGTGGGCTGTAATGACAGAGAGGAGTGAGTTATAGTTATTGAGGGAAGTGGGAAGTAATGACTGAGGAGCGTAGGATGTAGTGAGTGATGGGAGTGGGATGTTGTGACTGAAAGTAGAGGGACTTACTCACTGGGGTATATTCTTGAGTGTCAGGTTTGCATTCTTTGGTTTCAGACTGTATAAATAATGAACTGATTCATTTCCATAACTTTCCTACAAATTAAATGATGTCTTGAGGTGATCTGCACTCTGCAATCTCCCATGTCTCCTTACTTCATTACAGATCCAGGGAGAACACCAACACCGAAATCTGAGGAACACTCGACTCCAGAATCCACTGCCCATCCAGCATCTCCCCCAACAGCATTGGGAATAACAGGTATCAGCCTGGAGATACTTTTCAACCGAAAAACTTCACACAAAATGGTCACTGAAATCTCATGCTGAAGGATTATGGATATAGTTACTGTGCGGAGTGGGATGAAGTGACTGACCGGAGTGGGATACAGTGATTGAGGGAAGTGAGATGCGGCGACTGAGGTGTTTGGGATTAAGTGACTGAGGGAAGAGAGATGCGGTGACTGAGGTTAGTGGGGTGTAGTGACTGAGGGGAGTGGGAAGTAATGACTGAGGGGAGAGGGATGTAGTGACTGAGGGGAGAGGGAAGTAATGACTGAGGGGAGAGGGATGTAGTGACTGAGGGGAGAGGGATGTAGTGACTGAGGGGAGTGGGATGAAGTGACTGAGGGGAGAGGGATGTAGTGACTGAGGGGAGAGGGAAGTAATGACTGAGGGGAGAGGGATGTAGTGACTGAGGGGTGTGGATGAAGTGGCTCCCAGGGTGGGACGCACTGAGTCAGGGGAGTGGGGTGGAATTACAGAAGGGGAACTGACACCGTGTCTCAGGGGAGTCAGGTGGAGTGATTTAGGGGAGAGGGTTTTAGTGACTAAGGTGAGTGGGATTTAGTGGCTGAGGGGAATGGAATAGACCAAATGAGGGTAGGAGGATTTAATGTCTGGTGGGATTGGGATGTAGTGACTGAGGGGAGTATGATGTAGTGACTGATGGGACTTGGAGTTAGTCACAGGGGTACAGACAGGAGTGACAGAGCAGGGTAACATTGATGGTCTTCCAGTTGAATATATGATTGAATGATGCAGTGAATAATTTCCTCAATTTTCTTACCAATTAAATGATCTCTTGAGTTGATGGGTGCACATCAATCCCCCATGTCTCTTGACTTTATTTCAGATCAAGGGACAACACCAACTCTGGAATCTGAGGAACACTCGAGTTGGAAATCTACACTCCCTGAAACAACTAGCCCAACAGGAGCTGAAATACCAGGTATCAGTTTGGAGGAGATATTCCACAGAAAACTTTCACACAACATGTTCACTGAAACCTGGAACTGAAGGCAGTGTGGTGCGCTGACGGAGGGGAGCGGGGTATTGCAACTGAGGGGAATACAGTGAAGTAACTGAGAGGAGTGGGATTTAAAGACTGAGCGGAGTTGGATGCAGTGACTGAGGGGAGTGCCATGAACTGACTGGGTTGTCTGGGATGTTGTGACTGAATGGAGTGGGATACATTGGCAGAAGGAGTTTAATACAGTGTATTAGGAGAGCGAGATGCATTGACTGAGGGGATAATTAAGTTGTGACTTTGGGAAGTGGAATGAAACAATTCAGTGAAGGGGATGCACTGACCGAGGGCAAATAAATGTAATGATTCAGGGGAGCAGCATTTAATGACCATTTCGAGTGGTTCACAGTGACTGAGTGATGTGAGATGCAGTGATGGATGGGATTGGGGTTCAGCGACACTCTGGCGTCGGATGCCCTAACTGGGTGGAGTTGAAACCAGTGACTTAGCGGAGTGGGAAATAGGGACTGCGGGGAGTGGGATGTAGAGAATGAAGGGTTTCTGATGTAGTGACTGAGGGGAGTGGGATGTAAATAATGGGGGTTTTGAGTTTGTAGTGACTGAGGGGAGTGGGATGTAATGACTGAGGGGAGTGATAAATAGTGAATGCGGGGAGTGGGAAGTGATGATTGAGAGAAGTGGTATGTAGTAACTGACGGGAGTGTGATTTAGTATCTCTGGTGAGTGGGAGGTAGTGACTCGGGAGTGGGATGTAGTGATGAGGGGAGAGGGAGATAGTGACTGAGGGGAGTGGAATGCAGTCACTTAGGGGAGTGGGATGCAGTGACTGAGTGGAGTGGGATGTAGTGACTGTGGGGAGCTGGAAGATATGACTGTGGTGACAGGGATGTAGTGCCTGAGGGGCGTCAGTTGCGGTCATTGATGGAAGTCGGATGAACTGGCTGAGGGGAGTCGAATTTATTCTCCTGGGAAGTGCAATGCATTGACTGAGGTGAGAATGATGCAATGGCTGAGTGAAGTGAGATATAGCGTCTGAGGGAAGTAGAATGTTTTCACTTTGGGGAGTGCGATGCAGTGACAGAGGGGAGAGGGATGGAGTGACTGACGGGAGTGGGATGCAGTGGCAGAGTGGAGTGTGATGTAATTACCGAGGAGAGTGAGAAGTAACGTTTGAGGGGAGCGTGATGCTGTGTCTGAGGGGAGAGGGAATGTAGTGAATGGGGGGAGTGGCATGTGGTAGCTTAGGGGAGTGGGATGCATTGACAGAGGGGTTTGCGATGCAGAGTCTGATAGGAGAAGGTTGTAGTGACTGATTGGACTGTAGGGTCTGAGGGGAGAGGAAGGTAGTGACTGAGGGGAGTGAGATGCTGTGAATGAGGGGGAGTGGGATTTTGTGACTGAGGTGAGTGGATGCAGCGACTGAGGGGAGTGGGATACCCTGACTGAGGGGTGTGCGTTGTTTTGAATGAGGGGAGTGTGATGCAGTGACAGAGGGGAGATGGATGGAGTGACTGAGGGGAGTGGGATGCAGTATTTGAGGGGAGAGGGATGTAGTGAATGGGTGAGTGGGATATAATGGCTTAGGGGAGTGGGATGCAGTGACTGAGGGGAGTGAGGTGCAGTGTCTGAGGGGAGAGGGATTTAGTTACTGAGGGGAGTGGGATGCAGCGACTGAGGGGAGTGTGATTTTGCGACTGAGGGGAGTGGGATGTAGTAATTAAGGGGAGTGGAATGCAGTCACTGAGCGGAGTGGGATGTAATAACTGAGTGGAGTGGGATGCTGTGATTAAGGGGAGTGGGATGTTAGGACTGACGGCAGTTGGATGTCATGACTGACGGGAATGAGATATATTCACTGAGGTGAGTGGGATTTAGCGACTGAGGGGAGATGGATGCAATTGCTGAAAGGAGTGGGATGTAGTGACTGGGGCCATTGGGATGTAGTGACTGTTGACCATGTGATGCAGTGTCTGAGGGGAGCGGGAGGCACTGCCTGAGGGGAATGGGATGTTGTGACTGAGGGGAGTGTGATGTAGTAACTTGGGGGGGGTGGGACACAGTGACTGTGTGGTCTGGGATGCAGTGACTGAGGGATGTTGGATGTAGAGAGTGAGGGGAGTGTGATGTTGAGACTGAGTGGAGTGGGATGCAGTAACTGAGGGGAGAGGGCTGCATTGACTGAAGTGAGTGGGATGTAACGACTGAGGGGGGAGGGATGTAGTGACTGAGGGGAGTTTGATGCAGTGACTGAGGTGACTGATATGCTTTCACTGAGTGGATTGTGATGCAGGGACTGAGGGGAGTGAATTGCAGTTCTGACCGGATTGGGATGCAGTAACATAGGGGTGTGGGATGTAGGTAATGTGTGGAGTGAGATGTAGTGAGTGAGTGGAGTGGGCTGTAGTGACTGAGGTGTGTGGGATGTAGTGAGTGAGTGGAGTTTGATGCTGTGACTGAAGTGACTGGGATGCAGCGACTGAGGGGAGCGTAATGCAGTGACTGAGGGAAGTGGGATGCAGTGACTGATGGGAGTGGGATGTAGTTACTGAGGGGAGTGGGATGTACTGACTGAGGGCAGTGGAATGCAATGACTGTGGGGAGTGGGATGCAGTGACTGAGTGGAATGAGATTCGGTGACTGTGTAGAGTGGCATGCAGTGGTCGATGTGAGTTGATGCAATGATTGATTGGGTTGGGATGTAGTGACTGAGCGGTGTCTTGTTCAGTTAGTGAGATGAATGTTATTAGGTAAGTGAGGGGAATGTTATTAAGAATGCGAGGGGATCACAATTCAGTGACCGACTGGACTGTAATTCAGAGACCAAGGGGGCTGTTATTATGTGAGCGAGGGGAGTGTATGTCATTGAGCGGGGGGAGGGGTTTAATTCAGTGGATGAGGTGAGTAGGAAGTGGTGACTGAAGAGGAGTTGGCAGTAATGAAAGAGAGGATTGTGTTATAGTTATTCGAGGGAAATGGGAAGTAGTGTCTGAGGAGCGTAGGATGTAGTGAGTGACGGGAGTGGGATGTTGTGACTGAAAGTAGAGGGAGTTACTCACTGGGCATAGTCATGAGTGTCAGGTTTGCATTCTTTGGTTTCAGACTGTATAGATAATGAACTGATTCATTTCCATAAATTTCCTACAAATTAAATGATGTCTTGAGGTGATCTGCACTCTGCAATCTCCCATGTCTCCTTACTTCATTACAGATCCAGGGACAACACCAACTCCGAAATCTGAGGAACACTCGACTCGAGAATCCATTGCCCATCCAGCATCTCGCCCAACAGCTTTGGAAATAACAGGTATCATCCTGCAGATCATTTTCTACCCAAAAACTTCACACAAAATGGTCTCTGAAATCTCATGCTGAAGGATTTAGGATACAGTTACTGTGCAGCGTGGGATGAAGTGACTGAGGGCAGTGGGATACAGTGATTGAGGGAAGTGAGATGTGGCAACTGAGGGGTTTTGGATTAAGTGACTGAGGGAAGAGCGTTGTGGAGACTGAGCGTAGTGGGATGTATTGACTGAGCAGAGTGGGATGTAATGACTGAGGTTAGAGGGATGTAGTGACTGAGGGGAGTGGGATGTAATGACTGAGGGGTGTGGGGTATAATGACTGAGGGGAGAGGGATGTAGTGACTGAGGGGAGTGGGATGATGTGGCTCCCAGGGTGGGAGGCACTGAGTCAGGGGAGTGGGGTGGAATTACAGAAGGGGAACTGACACCGTGTCTCAGGGGAGTCAGGTGGAGTGATTTAGGGGAGAGGGTATTAGTGACTAAGGTGAGTGGGATTTAGTGGCTGAGGGGAATGGAATAGGCCAAATGTGGGTAGGAGGATTTAATGTCTGGTGGGATTGCGATGTAGCGACTAAGGGGAGTATGATGTAGTGACTGATGGGACTTGGAGTTAGTCACAGGGGTACAGACAGGAGTGACAGAGCAGGGTAACATTGATGGTCTTCCAGTTGAATATCTGATTGAATGATGCAGTGAATAATTTCCTCAATTTTCTTACCAATTAAATGATCTCTTGAGTTGATGGGTGCACATCAATCCCCCATGTCTCTTTACTTTATTGCTGATCAAGGGACAACACCAACTATCGAATCTGAGGAACACTCGAGTTGGAAATCTACACTCCCTGAAACAACTAGCCCAACAGGAGCTGTAATACCAGGTATCAGTTTGGAGGAGATATTCCACAGAAAACTTTCACACAACATGTTCACTGAAAGCTGGAACTGAAGGCTGTGTGGCGCGCTGACGGAGGGGAGCGGGGTATTGCGACTGAGGGGAATGCAGTGAAGTAACTGATAGGAGTGGGATTCAATGACTAAGCTGAATTGGATGCATTGACTGAGGGAAGTGCAATGAACTGACTGGATTTTTTGGGATGTTGTGACTGAATGGAGTGGGATATATTGAGAGGAGTTTAAATACCGTGTATTAGGAGAGCGAGATGCTTTGACTGAGGGGATAATTAAGTTGTGACTTTGGGAATTGAAATGCAGCAATTCAGTGAAGGGGATGCACTGACCGAGGACAGAGATATGTAATGATTCAGTGGAGCAGCATTTAATGACCATTCCGAGTGGTTTGCAGTGACTGAGTGATGTGAGAAGCAGTGATGGATGGGATTGGGGTTCAGCGACACTCTGGAGTCGGATGCCCTAACTGGGTGGAGTTGAAACCAGTGATTTAGCGGAGTGGGAACTAGTGACTGCGGGGAGTGGGATGTAGAGAATGATGGGTTAGGGATGTAGTGACTGAGGGGAGTGGGATGTAATGAATGAGGGGACTGATAAATAGTGAATGCGGGGAGTGGGATGTGATGACTGAGAGAAGTTGTATGTAGTAACTGACGGGAGTGGGATTTAGTAACTCTGGTGAGTGGGAGGTTGTGACTCAGGGGAGTGGGATGCAGTGACTGAGGGGAGAGGAAGATAGTGACTGAGGGGAGTGGAATGCAGTCACTAAGGGGAGTGGGATGCAGTGACTGAGTGGAGTGGGATGTAGTGACTGTCGGGAGCTGGAAGATATGACTGTGGTGACTGGGATGTAGTGCCTCAGGGGCGTTAGTTGCGGTCATTGATGGAAGTCGGAAGAACTGCCTGAGGGGAGTCGAATCTATTCTCCTGGGGAGTACAATGCATTGACTGAGGTGAGAATGATGCAGTGGCTGAGGGAAGTGAGATTTAACGTCAGTATTTGTGGGGAGGGTGATGCCGTGTCTGAGGGGAGAGGGAATGTAGTGAATGGGGGGAGTGGGATGTGGTAGCTTAGGGGAGTGGGATGCAGTGACAGAGGGGATTGCGATGCAGAGTCAGATAGGAGAAGGATGTAGTGACTGAGTGGACTGTAGTATCTGAGGGGAGAGGAATATAGTGACCGAGGGGAGTGAGATGATGTGAAAGAGGGGGAGTGGGATTTTGTGACTGAGTGGTGTGGGAGGCACTGTCTGAGGGGAATGGGATGTTATGACTGAGTGGAGCGTGATATAGTGACTGAGGGGAGTGGGACACAGTGACTGTGGGGTCTGGGATGCAGTGACTGAGGGATGTTGGATGTAGAGAGTGAGGGGAGTGTGATGTAGTGACTGAGGGGGTGGGACACAGTGACTGTGGAGAGAGGGATGCAGTGACTGAAGTGAGTGGTATGTAACGACTGAGGGGGGAGGGGTGTACTGAGTGAGGGGAGTTTGATGCAGTGACTGAGGTGACTGGTATGCTTTCACTGAGTGGATTGTGATGCAGGGACTGAGGGGAGTGAATTGCAGTTCTGACCGGATTGGGATGCAGCGACATAGGGGTGTGGGATGTAGTTAATGTGTGGAGTGAGATGTAGTGAGTGAGTGGAGTGGTATGTTGTGACTGAGGGGCTGGGATGTAGTGACTGAGGCGTGTGGGATTTAGTGAGTGAGGGGAGTTTGATGCTGTGACTGAAGTGACTGGGATGCAGTGACTGAGGGGAGTGTAATTCAGTGTCTGAGCGGATGGGATGCTGTGACATAGGGTAGTGGGATGTAGTTACTGAGGGGAGTGGGATGTAGTGACTGTGGGCAGTGGGATGCAATGACTGACGGGAGTGGGATGCAGTGACTGAATGGAATGGGATTCGGAGACTGTGTAGAGTGGCATGCAGTGATCGATGGGAGTGGGATGCAATGATTGATGGATAAGCATGTAGTGACTGAGGGGAGTGGGATGCAGTGACTGAGGGGAGTGGGATGCAGTGACTGAGTGGAATGGGATTCGGAGACTTTGTAAAGTGGCATGCAGTGGTCGATGGGGGTGGGATGCAATGCTTGATGGGGTTAGGATGTAGTGACTGAGGGGAGTGGGATGCAATGACTGAGGGGAGTGGGATGCAGTGACTGAGTGGAATGAGATTCGGCGACTGTGTAGAGTGGCAGGCAGTGTTTGATGGGGGTGGGATGCAATGATTGATGGGGATCGGATGTACTGACTGAGGGCAGTGGGATGCAATGACTGAGGGGAGTGGGATGCAGTGACTGAGTGGAATGAGATCTGGTGACTGTGTAGAGTGGCATGCAGTTTTCGATGGGAGTGGGATGCAATGATTGATGGGGTTAGTATGTAGTGACTGAGCGGTGTCTTGTTCAGTTAACGAGATGAATGTTATTAGGTAAGTGAGGGGAATGTTATTAAGTAAGCGAGGGGATGACAATTCAGTGACCGACTGGAGTGTAATTCAGAGACCGAGGGGACTGTTATTAAGTGAGCAAGGGGAGTGTATGTCATTGAGCGGGGGGAGGGGTTTAATGCAGTGAGTGAGGGGAGTAGGAAGTGGTGACTGAAGAGGAGTTGGGTGTAATGAATGAGAGGAGTGTGTTATAGTTGTTGAGGGAAGTGAGAAGTAGTGACTGAGGAGCGTAGGATATAGTGAGTGACGGGAGTGGGATGTTGTGACTGAAAGTAGAGGGACTTACTCACTGGGGTATATTCTTGAGTGTCAGGTTTGCATTCTTTGGTTTCAGACTGTATAAATAATGAACTGATTCATTTCCATAACTTTCCTTCAAATTAAATGATGTCTTGAGGTGATCTGCACTCTGCAATCTCCCATGTCTCCTTACTTCATTACAGATCCAGGGACAACACCAACACCGAAACCTGAGGAACACTCGACTCCAGAATCCACTGCCCATCCATCATCTCGCCCAACAGCA
>NW_027598345.1:0-47067 GCF_964194155.1 Cetorhinus maximus | reverse complement strand
CTATCCCCCCTGCCCCTCTCTCCCCCAGTCCCCCTCCAAAACCCTCGCTCCGGGAGGGAGTCCCGCATTCTCCCCCCCGACTCGAAACCACTTTAGTAACCTTAACCAGCGCGATCGGGTCACTCACCCTCAGCGTTCCCTTTTACAGAGTAAAGTGCCCCGGCATGTTCAGCCTTTCCCGAGTTTTGTAACCTCCCAGCTCCGATATCGTTCCTTGTCTGAATATTGACAACACCTTCTCCAGGGCGTCTCTATTTCATTTTTATAATTCGAGGACCGGATCTGTGCACGGTGCTCCGAGTGTGGTCTAACCGAGGGGGATACGGAGACCGGAACTGTGCACGGTGCTCCGAGTGTGGTCTAACCGAGGGGGATACGGAGACCGGAACTGTGCCCGGTGCTCCGAGTGTGGTTTAACCGAGGGGGATACGGAGACCGGAACTGTGCACGGTGCTCCGAGTGTGGTCTAACCGAGGGGGGATACGGAGACCGGAACTGTGCACGGAGCTCCGAGTGTGGTCTAACCGAGGGATACGTTGACCGGAACTGTGCACGGTGCTCCGAGTGTGGTCTAACCGAGGGGATACGGAGACCGGAACTGTGCACGGTGCTCCGAGTGTGGTCTAACCGAGGGGGATACGGAGACCGGAACTGTGCACGGTGCTCCGAGTGTGGTCTAACCGAGGGGATACGGAGACCGGAACTGTGCACGGTGCTCCGAGTGTGGTCTAACCGAGGGGGATACGGAGACCGGAACTGTGCACGGTGCTCCGAGTGTGGTCTAACCGAGGGGGATACGGAGACCGGAACTGTGCACGGTGCTCCGAGTGTGGTCTAACCGAGGGATAGGGAGACCGGAACTGTGCACGGTGCTCCGAGTGTGGTCTAACCGAGGGGGATACGGAGACCGGAACTGTGCACGGTGCTCCGAGTGTGGTCTAACCGAGGGGATACGGAGACCGGAACTGTGCGCGGTGCTCCGAGTGTGGTCTAATCGAGGGGATACGGAGACCGGAACTGTGCGCGGTGCTCCGAGTGTGGTCTAATCGAGGGGATATGGAGACCGGAACTGTGCGCGGTGCTCCGAGTGTGGTCTAACCGAGGGATAGGGTGATTCCTGGGAATATTAATGTGAAAAATGAATGGGGAAAAGATTAGGTTCTAAGTTCACCCGAGCGGGCGAGTGAGACACAGAATGCGCGAGTGATGGGGTCAGCAGGGAGTAAACAGGTGCAGCTCCGGACTGCCCAGACAATCACAATGGTTACAGCACAGGAGGCCATTCAGCCCTACATGTCTGCCCCAGCAGTCTCTCTCTAACTGAATCGCCAACCATCATCTCTGTAACCTCCTCCAGCCCCTACAATTCTCATCCTCCTGTTCAAATCCCTCCCTCACCCCCTCCCTCCCTATCTCTGTAACCTCCTCCAGCCCCTACAATTCTCACCCTCCTGTTCAAATCCCTCCCTCACCCCCTCCCTCCCTATCTCTGTAACCTCCTCCAGCCCCTACAATTCCCATCCTCCTGTTCAAATCCCTCCCTCACCCCCTCCCTCCCTATCTCTGTAACCTCCTCCAGCCCCGACAATCCTCATCCTCCTGTTCCAATCCCTCCCTCACCCCCCTCCCTCCCTATCTCTGTAACCTCCTACAATGCTGTCAGATCACTGCTCCTCCAATTCTGGCCTCCTGAGCATCCCCCGATTTCCATCGCTCCTCCATTGGCGGCCAGGACTTCAGCAGACATAGGGGAAGGGTGGTGTGCCAGAGCTATGGAAATATCTCACAATACCTCTCTGCCTCCGTCCCACTCTCCCTCTCACTCTCCTGACTTAAAACTCCACTTAAAAACCACCATGTTGGCTCAAGCATTTGGTGAACTGTGTGCAGAATTAATAGCAGCCCCTGTGTATATTTTAGAGAATAGCAGTCCCTGTGTAAATTACAGAGAATAGCAGCCCCTGTGTAAATTACAGAGAATAGCAGCCCCTGTGTAAATTACAGAGAATAGCAGCCCCTGTGTAAATTACAGAGAATAGCAGCCCCTGTGTATATTATAGAGAATAGCAGTCCCTGTGTATATTATAGAGAATAGCAGTCCCTGTGTATATTATAGAGAATAGCAGTCCCTGTGTAAATTACAGAGAATAGCAGCCCCTGTGTAAATTACAGAGAATAGCAGCCCCTGTGTATATTATAGAGAATAGCAGTCCCTGTGTATATTATAGAGAATAGCAGCCCCTGTGTATATTATAGAGAATAGCAGTCCCTGTGTATATTATAGAGAATAGCAGCCCCTGTGTATATTATAGAGAATAGCAGTCCCTGTGTATATTATAGAGAATAGCAGCCCCTGTGTATATTATAGAGAATAGCAGTCCCTGTGTATATTATAGAGAATAGCAGTCCCTGTGTATATTATAGAGAATAGCAGTCCCTGTGTATATTATAGAGAATTGCAGTCTCTGTGTATATTACAGAGAATAGCAGCCCCTGTGTATATTATAGAGAATAGCAGTCCCTGTGTATATTATAGAGAATAGCAGTCCCTGTGTATATTATGGAGAATAGCAGCCCCTGTGTATATTATAGAGAATAGCAGTCCCTGTGTATATTATAGAGAATAGCAGCCCCTGTGTATATTACAGAGAATAGCAGCCCCTGTGTATATTATAGAGAATAGCAGTCCCTGTGTATATTATAGAGAATAGCAGTCCCTGTGTATATTATGGAGAATAGCAGCCCCTGTGTATATTATAGAGAATAGCAGTCCCTGTGTATATTATGGAGAATAGCAGCCCCTGTGTATATTATAGAGAATAGCAGTCCCTGTGTATATTATAGAGAATAGCAGCCCCTGTGTATATTACAGAGAATAGCAGCCCCTGTGTATATTACAGAGAATAGCAGCCCCTGTGTATATTATAGAGAATAGCAGTCCCTGTGTATATTATAGAGAATAGCAGCCCCTGTGTGTATTATATAGAATAGCAGTCACTGTGTATATTATAGAGAATAGCAGCCCCTGTGTATATTATAGAGAATAGCAGTCCCTGTGTATATTATAGAGAATAGCAGCCCCTGTGTATATTATATAGAATAGCAGTCACTGTGTATATTATAGAGAATAGCAGCCCCTGTGTGTATTATATAGAATAGCAGTCACTGTGTATATTATAGAGAATAGCAGCCCCTGTGTATATTATAGAGAATAGCAGCCCCTGTGTATATTATAGAGAATAGCAGCCCCTGTGTATATTACAGAGAATAGCAGCCCCTGTGTATATTATAGAGAATAGCAGTCCCTGTGTATATTATAGAGAATAGCAGCCCCTGTGTGTATTATATAGAATAGCAGTCACTGTGTATATTACAGAGAATAGCAGCCCCTGTGTATATTATAGAGAATAGCAGTCCCTGTGTATATTATAGAGAATAGCAGCCCCTGTGTGTATTATATAGAATAGCAGTCACTGTGTATATTATAGAGAATAGCAGCCCATGTGTATATTACAGAGAATAGCAGTCCCTGTGTATATTATAGAGAATAGCAGCCCCTGTGTGTATTATATAGAATAGCAGTCACTGTGTATATTATAGAGAATAGCAGCCCATGTGTATATTACAGAGAATAGCAGTCCCTGTGTATATTATAGAGAATAGCAGTCCCTGTGTATATTATAGAGAATAGCAGCCCCTGTGTATATTACAGAGAATAGCAGCCCCTGAGTATATTACAGAGAATAACAGTCCCTGTGTATATTAGAGAGAATAGCAGCCCCTGTGTATATTATAGACAATAGCAGCCCCTATGTATATTATAGAGAATAGCAGTCTCTGTGTATATTATAGAGAATAGCAACCCCTGTGTATATTATAGAGAATAGCAGTCCCTGAGTATATTATGGAGAATAGCAGTCCCTGTGTATATTATAGAGAATAGCAGTCCCTGTGTATATGATAGAGAATAGCAGTCCCTGTGTATATTATAGAGAATAGCAGCCCGTCTGTATATTATAGAGAATAGCAGTCCCTGAGTATATTATAGAGAAAAGCAGTCCCTGTGTATATGATAGAGAATAGCAGTCTCTGTGTATATTATAGAGAAAAGCAGTCCCTGTGTATATTATAGAGAATAGCAGTCCCTCTGTATATTATAGAGAATAGCAGTCCCTGTGTGTCTTATACAGAATAGCAGCACCTGTGTATATTATAGAGAATAACAGTCCCTGTGTATATTCTAGAGAATAGCAGCCCCTGTGAATATTATAGAGAATAGCATTCCCCGTGTATATTATAGCGAATAGCAGTCCCTGTGTATATTATAGAGAATAGCAGCCCCTGTGTATATTATAGAGAATAGCAGTCACTGTGTATATTATAGAGAATAGCAGCCCCTGTGTATAGTATAGAGAATAGCAGCCCCTGTGTATATTATAGAGAATAGCAGCCCCTGTGTATATTATAGAGAATAGCAGCCCCTGTGTATATTATAGAAAAATGCAGTCCCTGTGTATATTATAGAAAAATGCAGTCCCTGTGTATATTATAGAGAAAAGCAGTCACTGTGTATATTATAGAGAATAGCAGCCCCTGTGAATATTATAGAGAATAGCAGCCCATGTGTATATTATAGAGAATAGCAGCCCCCATGTATATTATAGAGAATAGCAGCGCCTGCGTATATTATAGAGAATAGCAGCCTCAGTGTATATTATAGAGAATAGCAGGCCCTGTGTATATTATAGAGAATAGCAGTCCCTGTGTATATTATAGAGAATAGCGGTCCCTGTGTATATTATAGAGAATAGCAGCCCCTGTGTATATTATAGAGAATAGCAGCGCCAGTGTATATTATAGAGAATAGCAGCATCAGTGTATATTATAGAGAATAGCAGGCCCTGTGTATATTATAGAGAATAGCAGTCCCTGTGTATGTTATAGAGAACAGCAGCCCTAGTGTATATTATAGAGAATAGCAGTCTCTCTGTATATTATAGAGAATAGCAGTCCCTGTGTATATTATGGAGAATAGCAGTCCCTGTGTATATAATATAGAGAATAGCAGCCCCTGTGTATATTATAGAGAATAGCAGTCCCTGTGTATATTAGAGAGAATAGCAGCCCCTGTGTATATTATAGACAATAGCAGCCGCTATGTGTATTATAGAGAATGGCAGTCTCTGTGTATATTATAGAGAATAGCAACCCCTGTGTATATTATAGAGAATAGCAGTCCCTGTGTATATTATGGAGAATAACAGTCCCTGTGTATATTATAGAGAATAGCAGTCCCTGTGTATATGATAGAGAATAGCAGTCCCTGTGTATATTATAGAGAAAAACAGTCCCTGTATGTGTTATACAGAATAGCAGCACCTGTGTATATTATAGAGAATAACAGTCCCTGTGTATATTCTAGAGAATAGCAGCCCCTGTGAATAATATAGAGATTAGCATTCCCCGTGCATATTATAGCGAATAGCAGCCCCTGTGTATATTATAGAGAATAGCAGCCCCTATGTATATTATAGAGAATAGCAGTCACTGTGTATATTATACAGAATAGCAGCCCCTGTGTATAGTATAGAGAATAGCAGCCCCTGTGCATATTATAGAGAATAGCAGCCCCTGTGTATATTGTATAGAATAGCAGCCCCTGTGTATATTATAGAAAAATGCAGTCCCTGTGTATATTATAGAGAAAAGCAGTCACTGTGTATATTATAGAGAATAGCAGCCCCTGTGTATATTATAGAGAATAGCAGCCCCTGTGTATATGATAGAGAAAAGAAGTCCCTGTGTATATTATAGAATATAGCAGCCACTGGGAATATAATAGAGAATAGGAGTCCCTTTGTATATTATAGAGAATAGCAGCCCCTGTGTATATTATAGGGAATAGCAGTCCCTGTGTATATTATAGAGAATAGCAGCCCATGTGTATATTATGGAGAATAGCAGTCCCTGTGTATATTATAGTGAAGAGCAGCCCCTGTGTATATTGTAGAGAATAGTAGCCCCTGTGTATATTATAGAGAATAGCAGCCCCTGTGTATATTATACTGAATAGCAGCCCCTGTGTATATTGTAGAGAATAGTAGCCCCTGTGTATATTATAGAGAATAGCAATCCCTGTGCATATTATAGAGAATAGCAGTCCCTGTGTATATTATAGGGAATCGCAGTCCCTGTTTATATTAGAGAGAATAGCAGCCCCAGTGCATATTATAGTGAATAGCAGCCCCTGTGTATATTATAGAGTATAGCAGCGCCTGTATATATTATAGAGAATAGCAGCCCCTGTGTATATTATAGAGAATAGCAGTCCCTGTTTATATTAGAGAGAATAGCAGTCCATGTGTATATAATAGAGAACAGCAGTCCCTGTGCATATTGTAGAGAATAGCAGTCCTTGTGTATATTATAGAAAATAGCAGCCCCTATGTATATTATAGAGCATAGCTGTCCCTGTTTATATTAGAGTGAATAGCAGTCCCTGTGTATATTGTAGAGAATAGCAGTTCCTGTGTGTATTATTAGAGAATAGCAGCCTCTGTGTATATTATAGAGAATAGCAGTCCCTGTTTATATTAGAGAGAATAGCAGTCCCTGTGTATATTGTAGAGAATAGATGTTCCTGTGTGTATTATAGAGAATAGCAGTCCCTGTGTATATTATAGAGAATAGCAGTCCCTGTGTGTATTATAGAGAATAGCAGTCCCTGTGTATATTATAGAGAATAGCAGTCCCTGTGTATATTGTAGAGAATAGCAGTCCCTGTGTGTATTCTAGAGAATAGCAGCCCCTGTGTATATTATAGAGAATAGCAGTCCCAGTATATATTATAGAGAATAGCAGCCCCTGTGTATATTTTAGAGAATAGCAGCCCCTGTGTATATTATAGAGAATAGCAGTTCCAGTGTATATTATAGAGAATAGCAGCCCCTGTGTATATTAGAGAGAATCGCAGTCCTTGTGTATATTATAGAGAATTGCAGCCCCTGTGTACAATATAGAGAATAGTAGCCTGTGTGTATTATAGAGAATAGCAGCCCCTGTGTATATTATAGTGAATAGCAGCCCCTGTGTAAATTATAGAGAACAGCAGCATGTGTGTATATTTTAGCGAATAGCAGCCCCTGTGTATATTATGGTGAATAGCAGTCCCTGTGTATATTATAGAGAATAGCTGCCCCTGTGTATATTATAGAGAATAGCAGTTCCTCTGTGTATTACAGAGAATAGCAGTCCCTGTGTATTTTATAGAGAATAGCAGTCCCTGTGTATAATATCGAGAATAGCAGCCCCTGTATATATTATAGAGAATAACAGTCCCTGTTTATATTATAGAGAATAGCAGCCCCTGTGTATATTGTAGAGAATAGGAGCCCCTGTGTATATTATAGAGAATAGCAGCCCCTGTGTATATTCTGGACAATAGCCGCCCCTGTGTATATTTACCGAGAAAAGCAGTCCCTGTGTATATTATAGAGATTAGCAGCCCATGTGTATATTACAGAGAATAGCAGTCTCTGTGTATATTATAGAGAATTGCAGCCCCTGTGTATATTATAGAGAATAGCCGACCCTGTGTACATTATAGAGAATAGCAGTCCCTGTGTATATTATAGAGAATAGCGGCCCCTGTGTATATTACAGAGAATTGCAGTCCCTTTGCATATTATAGAGAATAGCAGCCCCTCTGTATATTATAGAGATTCGCTGTCTCTGTGTATGTTATAGAGAATAGCAGCCCCTGTGTATATTATAGAGAATAGCAGTCCCTGTGTATTTTGTAGAGAATAGCAGTTCCTGTGTTTATTATAGAGAATAGCAGCCTCTGTGTATATTATAGAGAATAGCAGCCTCTGTGTATATTATAGAGAATAGCAGCCCCTCTGAACAATATAGAGAATAGCAACCCCTGTGTATATTATAGAGAATAGCAGTCCCTGTGTATATTCTAGAGAATAGCAGCCCCTGTGTATATTATAGAGAATAGCAGTCACTGTGTATATTATAGAGAATAGCAGCCTCAGTGTATATTATAGATTATAGCAGGCCCTGTGTATATTACGGAGAATAGCAGCCCCTGTGTATATTATAGAGAATAGCAGTCCCTGTGTATATTATAGAGAATAGCAGTCCCTGTGTATATTATAGAGAATAGCAGCCCCTGTGTATATTATAGAGAATAGCAGCCTCTGTGTATATTATAGAGAATATCAGTCCCTGTGTATATTATAGAGAATAGCAGCCCCTGTGTATATTATAGAGAATAGCAGCCTCTGTGTATATTATAGAGAATAGCAGACCCTGTGTATATTATAGAGAATATTAGTCCCTGTGGATATTATAGAGAATAGCAGCCCCTGTGTATATTATAGAGAATAGCAGCACCTGTGTATATTATAGAGAATAGCAGCATCAGTGTATATTATAGAGAATAGCAGGCCCTGTGTATAGTATAGAGTATAGAAGTCCCTGGTTATATTATAAAGAATAGAAGCCCTAGTGTATATTATAGAGAATAGCAGTCTCTCTGTATATTATAGAGAATAGCAGTCCCTGTGCATATTATGGAGAGTAGCAGTCCCTGTGTATATAATATAGAGAATAGCAGCCCCTGTGTATATTATAGTGAAGAGCAGACCCTGTGTAAATTGTAGAGAATAGTAGCCCCTGTGTATATTATAGAGAATAGCAGCCCCTGTGTATATTATAGTGAATAGCAGCCCCTGTGTATATTGTAGAGAATAATAGCCCCTGTGTATATTATAGAGAATAGCAATCGCCGAGCATATTATAGAGAATAGCAGTCCCTGTGTATATTATAGGGAATCGCAGTCCCTGTTTATATTAGAGAGAATAGCAGCCCCTGTGCATATTGTGGAGAATAGCAACCCCTGTGTATATTATAGAGAATAGCAGCCCCTGTGTATATTATAGAGAATAGCAGTCCCTGTTTATATTATGGAAAATAGCAGCCCCTATGTATATTATAGAGCAAAGCTGTCCCTGTTTATATTAGATAGAATAGCAGTCCCTGTGTATATTATAGAGAATAGCAGCCCCTATGTATATTATAGAGCAAAGCTGTCCCTGTTTATATTAGATAGAATAGCAGTCCCTGTGTATGTTATAGAGAATAGCAGTCCCTGTGTATATTATAGAGAATAGCAGCCCCTGTGTATATTATAGAGAATAGCAGCCCCTGTGTATATTATAGAGAATAGCAGCCTCTGTGTATATTATAGAGAATATCAGTCCCTGTGTATATTATAGAGAATAGCAGCCCCTGTGTATATTATAGAGAATAGCAGCCTCTGTGTATATTATAGAGAATAGCAGTCCCTGTGTATATTATAGAGAATAGCAGCCCCTGTGTATATTATAGAGAATAGCAGCCTCTGTGTATATTATAGAGAATATCAGTCCCTGTGTATATTATAGAGAATAGCAGCCCCTGTGTATATTATAGAGAATAGCAGCACCTGTGTATATTATAGAGAATAGCAGCATCAGTGTATATTATAGAGAACAGCAGGCCCTGTGTATAGTATAGAGTATAGAAGTCCCTGGTTATATTATAAAGAATAGAAGCCCTAGTGTATATTATAGAGAATAGCAGTCTCTCTGTATATTATAGAGAATAGCAGTCCCTGTGCATATTATGGAGAGTAGCAGTCGCTGTGTATATTATCGAGAATACCAGCCCCTGTATATGTTATAGAGTATAGCAGTCCCTGTGTATGTTATTGAGAATAGCAGCCCCTGTGTATATTAAAGAGAATAGCAGCCCCTGTGTATATTATAGAGAATAGCAGCCCCTGTGTATATTATAGAGAATAGCAGCCCCTGTGTATATTATAGAGAATAGCAGCTCCTGTGTATATTATAGGGAATTGCAGTCCCTGTGTATATTATAGAGAATAGCAGTCCCTGTGTATATTATAGGGAATAGCAGCCCCTGTGTATATTATAGAGAATAGCAGCCCCTGTGTATATTATAGAGAATAGCAGCTCCTGTGTATATTATAGGGAATTGCAGTCCCTGTGTATATTATAGAGAATAGCAGTCCCTGTGTATATTATAGAGAATAGCAGACCCTGTGTATATTATAGAGAATAGCAGCCCCTGTGTATATTATAGAAAATAGCAGTCCCTGTGTTTATTGTAGAGAATAGCAGCCCCTTTACTTATTACAGACAGTAGCACTCCCTGTGTATATTATAGGGAATAGCAGTCCCTGTGTATATTGTAGAGAATAGCAGCCCCTGTGTATATTATAGAGAATAGCAACTCCTGTGTATATTATAGAGAATAGCTGCCTCAGTGTATAATATAGAGAATAGCAGTTCCTGTGTGTATAATAGAGAGTAGCAGTCGCTGTGTATATTATAGAGAATAGCAGTCCCTGTGTATATTATCGAGAATAGCAGCCCCAGTCAAAATTATAGAGTATAGCAGTCCCTATGTATATTATAGAGAATAGCAGCCCCTGTGTATATTATAGAGAATAGCAGTCCCTGTGTATATTATAGAGAATCGCAGTCCCTGTGTATATTATAGAGAATAGCAGCGCCTGTGTATATTATTGAGAATAGCAGCCTCAGTGTATATTATAGAGAATAGCAGGCCCTCTGTATATTATAGAGAATAGCAGTCCCTGTGTATATTATAGAGAATAGCGGTCCCTGTGTATATTATAGAGAATTGCAGCCCCTGTGTATATTATAGAGAATAGCAGTCCCTGTGTATATTATAGAGAATAGCAGCCCATGTGTATATTATAGAGAATAGCAGCCCCTGTGTATATTATAGAGAATAGCAGCGCCTGTGTATATTATAGAGAATAGCAGCCTCAGTGTATATTATAGAGAATGGCAGTCCCTGTGTATATTATAGAGAATAGCAGCCCCTGTGTATATTATAGAGAATGGCAGACCCCGTGTATATTATAGAGAATAGCAGCCCCTGTGTATATTATAGAGAATAGCAATCCCTGTGTGTATAATATAGAGAATAGCAGCCCCTGTGTATATTATAGTGAATAGCAGCCCCTGTGTATATTGTAGAGAATAGTATCCCCTGTTTATATTATAGAGAATAGCAGCCCCTGTGTATATTATAGTGAATATCATCCCCTGTGTATATTGTAGAGAATAGTAACCCCTGTGTTTATTATAGAGAATAGCAATCCCCGTGCATATTATAGAGAATTGCAGCCGCTGTGTATATTATGGTGAATAGCAGCCCCTGTGTATATTATAGAGAATAGCAGTCCCTGTGTATATTATGGAGAATAGCAGTCCCTGTGTAGATTATAGAGAATAGCAGCCCCTGTGTATATTATAGAGAATTGCAGCCCCTGTGTATAATATAGAGAATAGCAGCCCCTGTGTATATTATAGAGAATAGCAGCCCCTGTGTATATTATAGGGAATAGTAGTCCCTGTGTATATTATAGAGAATAGAAGTCCCTGTGTATACTTTAGAGAATTGCAGCCTCTGTGTATATTATAGAGAATTGCAGCTCCTGTGTACAATATAGAGAATAGCAGTCCCTGTGTATTTTATAGAGATTAGCTTCCCTTCTGTATATTACAGAGAATAGCAGTCCCTGTGCATATTATAGAGAATCGCAGCCCCTGTGTATATTATAGAGAATAGCAGCCCCTGTGTATGTTACAGAGAATAGCCGTCCCTGTGTATATTATAGAGATTAGCAATCCCTGTGTATATTATAGAGAATAGCAGCCCCTGTGTATATTATAGAGAATAGCTGTCACTGTGTATATTATAGAGAATAGCAGCCCCTGTGTATATTATAGGGAATTGCAGTCCCTGTGTATATTATGGAGAATAGCAGTCCCTGTTTATATTATAGAGAATAGCAGCCCCTCTGTATATTATAGGAAATAGCAGCCCCTGTGTATATTATAGAGAACAGCAGCCACTGTGTATATTATAGAGAATAGCAGCCCCTGTGTTAATTACAGAGAATAGCAGTCCTTGTGTATATTATAGAGAATAGCAATCCCTGTGTATATTATAGAGAATAGCAGTCCCTGTGTATACTATGGAGAATAGCAGCCCCTGTGTATATTATAGATAATAGCAACCCTGTGCATATTATAGAGAATAGCAGCCCCTATGTATATTATAGAGAATAGCAGCCTCTGTGTATAATATAGAGAATAGAAGTCCCTGTGTATATTACAGAGAATAGCAGCCCCTGTGCATATTGTAGAGAATAGCAACCCCTGTGTATATTATAGAGAATAGCAGCCCCTGTGTATATTATAGAGAATAGCAGTCCCTGTTTATATTATGGAAAATAGCAGCCCCTATGTATATTATAGAGCAAAGCTGTCCCTGTTTATATTAGATAGAATAGCAGTCCCTGTGTATAATATAGAGAATTGCAGTCCCTGTGTATATTGTAGAGAATAGCAGTCCCTATTTGTATTAGGGAGAATAGCAGTCCCTGTGTATATTGTAGAGAATAGATGTTCCTGTTTGTATTATAGAGAATAGCAGTCCCTATGTATGTTATAGAGAATAGCAGTCCCTGTGTATATTATAGAGAATAGCAGCCCCTGTGTATATTATAGAGAATTGCAGCGCCTGTGTATATTATAGAGAATAGCAGTCCCTGTGTATATTATCGAGAATAGCAGCCCCTGTATATGTTATAGAGTATAGCAGTCCCTGTGTATGTTATAGAGAATAGCATCCCCTGTGTATATTAAAGAGAATAGCAGCCCCTGTGTATATTATAGAGAATAGCAGCCCATGTTTATATTATAGAGAATTCCGCCCCTGTGTATATTTCAGAGAATAGCAGTCCCTGTATATGTTATTGAGAGTAGCAGTCCCTGTGTATTTTATAGAGATTAGCTTCCCATGTGTATATTACAGAGAATAGCAGTCCCTGTGCATATTATAGAGAATCGCAGCCCCTGTGTATTATATTGAGAATAGCAGCCCCTTTGAATGTTACAGAGAATAGCAGTCCCTGTGTATATTATAGAGAATAGCAATCCCTGTGTATATTATAGAGAATAGCAGCCCCTGTGTATATTATAGAGAATAGCAGCCCCTGTGTATATTATAGAGAATAGCAGCTCCTGTGTATATTATAGGGAATTGCAGTCCCTGTGTATATTATAGAGAATAGCAGTCCCTGTGTATATTATAGGGAATAGCAGCCCCTGTGTATATTATAGAGAATAGCAGCCCCTGTGTATATTATAGAGAATAGCAGCTCCTGTGTATATTATAGGGAATTGCAGTCCCTGTGTATATTATAGGGAATAGCAGTCCCTGTGTATATTATAGAGAATAGCAGACCCTGTGTATATTATAGAGAATAGCAGCCCCTGTGTATATTATAGAAAATAGCAGTCCCTGTGTTTATTGTAGAGAATAGCAGCCCCTTTACTTATTACAGACAGTAGCACTCCCTGTGTATATTATAGGGAATAGCAGTCCCTGTGTATATTGTAGAGAATAGCAGCCCCTGTGTATATTATAGAGAATAGCAACTCCTGTGTATATTATAGAGAATAGCTGCCTCAGTGTATAATATAGAGAATAGCAGTTCCTGTGTGTATAATAGAGAGTAGCAGTCGCTGTGTATATTATAGAGAATAGCAGTCCCTGTGTATATTATCGAGAATAGCAGCCCCAGTCAAAATTATAGAGTATAGCAGTCCCTATGTATATTATAGAGAATAGCAGCCCCTGTGTATATTATAGAGAATAGCAGTCCCTGTGTATATTATAGAGAATCGCAGTCCCTGTGTATATTATAGAGAATAGCAGCGCCTGTGTATATTATTGAGAATAGCAGCCTCAGTGTATATTATAGAGAATAGCAGGCCCTGTGTATATTATAGAGAATAGCAGTCCCTGTGTATATTATACAGAATAGCGGTCCCTGTGTATATTATAGAGAATTGCAGCCCCTGTGTATATTATAGAGAATAGCAGTCCCTGTGTATATTATAGAGAATAGCAGCCCATGTGTATATTATAGAGAATAGCAGCCCCTGTGTATATTATAGAGAATAGCAGGGCCTGTGTATATTATAGAGAATAGCAGCCTCAGTGTATATTATAGAGAATGGCAGTCCCTGTGTATATTATAGAGAATAGCAGCCCCTGTGTATATTATAGAGAATGGCAGTCCCCGTGTATATTATAGAGAATAGCAGCCCCTGTGTATATTATAGAGAATAGCAATCCCTGTGTGTATAATATAGAGAATAGCAGCCCCTGTGTATATTATAGTGAATAGCAGCCCCTGTGTATATTGTAGAGAATAGTATCCCCTGTTTATATTATAGAGAATAGCAGCCCCTGTGTATATTATAGTGAATATCAGCCCCTGTGTATATTGTAGAGAATAGTAACCCCTGTGTTTATTATAGAGAATAGCAATCCCCGTGCATATTATAGAGAATTGCAGCCGCTGTGTATATTATGGAGAATAGCAGCCCCTGTGTATATTATAGAGAATAGCAGTCCCTGTGTATATTATGGAGAATAGCAGTCCCTGTGTAGATTATAGAGAATAGCAGCCCCTGTGTATATTATAGAGAATAGCAGCCCCTGTGTATAATATAGAGAATAGCAGCCCCTGTGTATATTATGGAGAATAGCAGCCCCTGTGTATATTATAGGGGATAGTAGTCCTTGTGTATATTATAGAGAATAGAAGTCCCTGTGTATACTTTAGAGAATTGCAGCCTCTGTGTATATTATAGAGAATTGCAGCTCCTGTGTACAATATAGAGAATAGCAGTCCCTGTGTATTTTATAGAGATTAGCTTCCCTTCTGTATATTACAGAGAATAGCAGTCCCTGTGCATATTATAGAGAATCGCAGCCCCTGTGTATATTATAGAGAATAGCAGCCCCTGTGTATGTTACAGAGAATAGCCGTCCCTGTGTATATTATAGAGATTAGCAATCCCTGTGTATATTATAGAGAATAGCAGCCCCTGTGTATATTATAGAGAATAGCTGTCACTGTGTATATTATAGAGAATAGCAGCCCCTGTGTATATTATAGGGAATTGCAGTCCCTGTGTATATTATGGAGAATAGCAGTCCCTGTTTATATTATAGAGAATAGCAGCCCCTCTGTATATTATAGGAAATAGCAGCCCCTGTGTATATTATAGTGAACAGCAGTCACTGTGTTAATTACAGAGAATAGCAGTCCTTGTGTATATTATAGAGAATAGCAATCCCTGTGTATATTATAGAGAATAGCAGTCCCTGTGTATACTATGGAGAATAGCAGCCCCTGTGTATATTATAGATAATAGCAACCCTGTGCATATTATAGAGAATAGCAGCCCCTATGTATATTATAGAGAATAGCAGCCTCTGTGTATATTATAGAGAATCGCAGCCCCTGTGTATATTATAGAGAATAGCAGCCCCTGTGTATGTTACAGAGAATAGCCGTCCCTGTGTATATTATAGAGATTAGCAATCCCTGTGTATATTATAGAGAATAGCAGCCCCTGTGTATATTATAGAGAATAGCTGTCACTGTGTATATTATAGAGAATAGCAGCCCCTGTGTATATTATAGGGAATTGCAGTCCCTGTGTATATTATGGAGAATAGCAGTCCCTGTTTATATTATAGAGAATAGCAGCCCCTCTGTATATTATAGGAAATAGCAGCCCCTGTGTATATTATAGTGAACAGCAGTCACTGTGTTAATTACAGAGAATAGCAGTCCTTGTGTATATTATAGAGAATAGCAATCCCTGTGTATATTATAGAGAAAAGCAGCCCCTGTGTATATTATAGAGAATGGCAGTCCCCGTGTATATTATAGAGAATAGCAGCCCCTGTGTATATTATAGAGAATAGCAATCCCTGTGTGTATAATATAGAGAATAGCAGCCCCTGTGTATATTATAGTGAATAGCAGCCCCTGTGTATATTGTAGAGAATAGTATCCCCTGTTTATATTATAGAGAATAGCAGCCCCTGTGTATATTATAGTGAATATCAGCCCCTGTGTATATTGTTGAGAATAGTAACCCCTGTGTTTATTATAGAGAATAGCAATCCCCGTGCATATTATAGAGAATTGCAGCCGCTGTGTATATTATGGAGAATTGCAGCCCCTGTGTATATTATAGAGAATAGCAGTCCCTGTGTATATTATGGAGAATAGCAGTCCCTGTGTAGATTATAGAGAATAGCAGCCCCTGTGTATATTATAGAGAATAGCAGCCCCTGTGTATAATATAGAGAATAGCAGCCCCTGTGTATATTATAGAGAATAGCAGCCCCTGTGTATATTATAGGGGATAGTAGTCCTTGTGTATATTATAGAGAATAGAAGTCCCTGTGTATACTTTAGAGAATTGCAGCCTCTGTGTATATTATAGAGAATTGCAGCTCCTGTGTACAATATAGAGAATAGCAGTCCCTGTGTATTTTATAGAGATTAGCTTCCCTTCTGTATATTACAGAGAATAGCAGTCCCTGTGCATATTATAGAGAATCGCAGCCCCTGTGTATATTATAGAGAATAGCAGCCCCTGTGTATGTTACAGAGAATAGCCGTCCCTGTGTATATTATAGAGATTAGCAATCCCTGTGTATATTATAGAGAATAGCAGCCCCTGTGTATATTATAGAGAATAGCTGTCACTGTGTATATTATAGAGAATAGCAGCCCCTGTGTATATTATAGGGAATTGCAGTCCCTGTGTATATTATGGAGAATAGCAGTCCCTGTTTATATTATAGAGAATAGCAGCCCCTCTGTATATTATAGGAAATAGCAGCCCCTGTGTATATTATAGTGAACAGCAGTCACTGTGTTAATTACAGAGAATAGCAGTCCTTGTGTATATTATAGAGAATAGCAATCCCTGTGTATATTATAGAGAATAGCAGTCCCTGTGTATACTATGGAGAATAGCAGCCCCTGTGTATATTATAGATAATAGCAACCCTGTGCATATTATAGAGAATAGCAGCCCCTATGTATATTATAGAGAATAGCAGCCTCTGTGTATATTATAGAGAATAGAAGTCCCTGTGTATATTACAGAGAATAGCAGACCCTGTGTATATTATAGAGAATGGCAACCCCTTTGTATATTATAGAGAATAGCAGCCCCTGTGTATATTATAGAGAATAGCAGCCCGTGTGTATATTATAGAGAATATCAGCCTCTGTGTATATTATAGAGAATAGCAGTCCCAGTGTATATTACTGAGAATAGCAGCCCCTGAGTATATTATAGAGAATAGCAGCCCCCGTGTATATTATAGAGAATAGCAGCCCCTGTGTATATTATAGAGAATAGCAGTCCCTGTGTATATTATAGAGAATAGCAGCCCCTGTGTATATTATAGAGAATCGCAGCCCCAGTGTATATTATAGAGAATAGCAGCCCCTGTGTATATTATAGAAAATAGCAGTCCCTGTGTTAATTGTAGAGAATAGCAGCCCCTTTACTTATTATAGACAGTAGCACTCCCTGTGTATATTATAGGGAATAGCAGTCCCTGTGTATATTGTAGAGAATAGCAATCCGACTGTATATTATAGAAAATAGCAACCCCTGTGTATATTATAGAGAATAGCTGCCTCAGTGTATAATATAGAGAATAGCATTTCCTGTGTGTATTATAGAGAATAGCAACCCCTGTGTATATTATAGAGAATTGCAGCTCCTGTGTACAATATAGAGAATAGCAGTTCCTGTGTGTATTATAGAGAATAGCAGCCCCTGTGTATATTATAGAGAATAGCAGCCCCTATGTATATTATAGAGAATAGCAGTCACTGTGTATATTATACAGAATAGCAGCCCCTGTGTATAGTATAGAGAACAGCAGCCCCTGTGTATATTATAGAGAATAGCAGCCCCTGTGTATATTATAGAGAATAGCAGCCCCTGTGTATATTATAGAAAAATGCAGTCCCTGTGTATATTATAGAAAAAAGCAGTCACTGTGTATATTATAGAGAATAGCAGCCCGTTTGTATATTATAGAGAATAGCAGCCCCTGTGTATATGATAGAGAAATGAAGTCCCTGTGTATATTATAGAATATAGCAGCCCCTGGGAATATAATAGAGAATAGCAGTCCCTTTGTATATTATAGAGAATAGCAGCTCCTGTGTATATTATAGGAAATAGCAGTCCCTGTGTATATTATAGAGAATAGCAGCCCATGTGTATATTATGGAGAATAGCAGCCCCCATGTATATTATAGAGAATAGCAGCGCCTGTGTATATTATAGAGAATAGCAGCCTCAGTGTATATTATAGAGAATAGCAGGCCCTGTGTATATTATAGAGAATAGCAGTCCCTGTGTATATTATAGAGAATAGCAGCGCCTGTGTATATTATAGAGAATAGCAGCATCAGTGTATATTATAGAGAATAGCAGGCCCTGTGTATATTATAGAGAATAGTAGTACCTGTGTATATTATAGAGAATAGCAGCCCTAGTGTATATTATAGAGAATAGCAGTCTCTCTGTATATTATAGAGAATAGCAGTCCCTGTGTATATTATGGAGAATAGCAGTCCCTGTGTATATTATAGTGAAGAGCAGCCCCTGTGTATATTGTAGAGAATAGTAGCCCCTGTGTATATTATAGAGAATAGCAGCCCCTGTGTATATTATACTGAATAGCAGCCCCTGTGTATATTGTAGAGAATAGTAGCCCCTGTGTATATTATAGAGAATAGCAATCCCTGTGCATATTATAGAGAATAGCCGTACCTGTGTATATTATAGGGAATCGCAGTCCCAGTTTATATTGGAGAGAATAGCAGCCCCTGTGCATATCATAGAGAATAGCAGCCCCTGTGTATATTATAGAGTATAGCAGCGCCTGTATATATTATAGAGAATAGCAGCCCCTGTGTATATTATAGAGAATAGCAGTCCCTGTTTATATTAGAGAGAATAGCAGTCCATGTGTATATTATAGAGAACAGCAGTCCCTGTGCATTAAGTAGAGAATAGCAGTCCCTGTGTATATTATAGAAAATAGCAGCCCCTATGTATATTATAGAGCATAGCTGTCCCTGTTTATATTAGAGTGAATAGCAGTCCCTGTGTATATTGTAGAGAATAGCAGTTCCTGTGTGTATTATTAGAGAATAGCAGCCTCTGTGTACATTATAGAGAATAGCAGTCCCTGTTTATATTAGAGAGAATAGCAGTCCCTGTGTATATTGTAGAGAATAGATGTTCCTGTGTGTATTATAGAGAATAGCAGTCCCTGTGTATATTATAGAGAATAGCAGTCCCTGTGTGTATTATAGAGAATAGCAGTCCCTGTGTATATTATAGAGGATAGCAGTCCCTGTGTATATTGTAGAGAATAGCAGTCCCTGTGTGTATTATAGAGAATAGCAGCCCCTGTGTATATTATAGAGAATAGCAGTCCCAGTATATATTATAGAGAATAGCAGCCCCTCTGTATATTATAGAGAATAGCAGCCCCTGTGTATATTATAGAGAATAGCAGCCGCTGTGTATATTAGAGAGAATAGCAGTCCTTGTGTATATTATAGGGAATAGCAGTCCCTGTGTATATTATAGAGAATTGCAGCCCCTGTGTACAATATAGAGAATAGTAGCCTGTGTGTATTATAGAGAATAGCAGCCCCTGTGTATATTATAGTGAATAGCAGCCCCTGTGTATATTATAGAGAACAGCAGCATGTGTGTATATTGTAGAGAATAGCAGCCCCTGTGTATATTATGGAGAGTAGCAGTACCTGTGTATATAATATAGAGAATAGCAGCCCCTGTGTATATTATAGATAATAGCAGCCTCTGTGTATATTATAGAGAATATCAGTCCCTGTGTATATTATAGAGAATAGCAGACCCTGTGTATACTATAGAGAATAGCAGCGCCTGTGTATATTATAGAGAATAGCAGTCCCTGTGTATATTATCGAGAATAGCAGCCCCTGTATATGTTATAGAGTATTGCAGTCCCTTTGTATATTATAGAGAATAGCAGCCCCTGTGTATATTAAAGAGAATAGCAGCCCCTGTGTATATTATAGAGAATAGCAGCCCATGTTTATATTATAGAGAATTCCGCCCCTGTGTATATTTCAGGGAATTGCAGTCCCTGTATATGTTATTGAGAGTAGCAGTCCCTGTGTATTTTATAGAGATTAGCTTCCCATGTGTATATTACAGAGAATAGCAGTCCCTGTGCATATTATAGAGAATCGCAGCCCCTGTGTATATTATTGAGAATAGCAGCCCCTTTGTATGTTACAGAGAATAGCAGTCCCTGTGTATATTATAGAGAATAGCAATCCCTGTGTATATTATAGAGAATAGCAGCCCCTGTGTATATTATAGAGAATAGCAGCCCCTGTGTATATTATAGAAAATAGCTGTCCCTGTGTTTATTGTAGAGAATAGCAGCCCCTTTACTTATTACAGACAGTAGCACTCCATGTGTATATTATAGGGAATAGCAGTCCCTGTGTATATTGTAGAGAATAGCAGCCCCTGTGTATATTATAGAGAATAGCAACTCCTGTGTATATTATAGAGAATAGCTGCCTCAGTGTATAATATAGAGAATAGCAGTTCCTGTGTGTATTATAGAGAGTAGCAGTCGCTGTGTATATTATAGAGAATAGCAGTCCCTGTGTATATTATCGAGAATAGCAGCCCCAGTAAAAATTATAGAGTATAGCAGTCCCTATGTATATTATAGAGAATAGCAGCCCCTGTGTATATTGTAGAGAATAGGAGCCCCTGTGTATATTATAGAGAATAGCAGCCCCTGTGTATATTATGGACAATAGCCGCCCCTGTGTATATTTACCGAGAAAAGCAGTCCCTGTGTATATTACAGAGAATAGCAGTCTCTGTGTATATTATAGAGAATTGCAGCCCCTGTGTATATTATAGAGAATAGCCGACCCTGTGTACATTATAGAGAATAGCAGTCCCTGTGTATATTATAGAGAATAGCGGCCCCTGTGTATATTACAGAGAATAGCAGTCCCTTTGCATATTATAGAGAATAGCAGCCCCTCTGTATATTATAGAGATTCGCTGTCTCTGTGTATGTTATAGAGAATAGCAGCCCCTGTGTATATTATAGAGAATAGCAGTCCCTGTGCATTTTGTAGAGAATAGCAGTTCCTGTGTTTATTATAGAGAATAGCAGCCGCTGTGTATATTATAGAGAATAGCAGCCTCTGTGTATATTATAGAGAATAGCAGCCCCTCTGAACAATATAGAGAATAGCAGCCCCTGTGTATATTATAGAGAATAGCAGTCCCTGTGTATATTCTAGAGAATAGCAGCCCCTGTGTATATTATAGAGAATAGCAGTCACTGTGTATATTATAGAGAATAGCAGCCTCAGTGCATATTATAGATTATCGCAGGCCCTGTGTATATTACAGAGAATAGCAGTCCCTGTGTATATTATAGAGAATAGCAGCCCCTGTGTATATTATAGAGAATAGCAGCCTCTGTGTATATTATAGAGAATATCAGTCCCTGTGTATATTATAGAGAATAGCAGCCCCTGTGTATACTATAGAGAATAGCAGCACCTGTGTATATTATAGAGAATAGCAGCATCAGTGTATATTATAGAGAATAGCAGGCCCTGTGTATAGTATAGAGTATAGAAGTCCCTGGTTATATTATAAAGAATAGAAGCCCGAGTGTATATTATAGAGAATAGCAGTCTCTCTGTATATTATAGAGAATAGCAGTCCCTGTGCATATTATGGAGAGTAGCAGTCCCTGTGTATATAATATAGAGAATAGCAGCCCCTGTGTATATTATAGTGAAGAGCAGACCCTGTGTATATTGTAGAGAATAGTAGCCCCTGTGTATATTATAGAGAATAGCAGCCCCTGTGTATATTATAGTGAATAGCAGCCCCTGTGTATATTGTAGAGAATAATAGCCCCTGTGTATATTATAGAGAATAGCAATCGCCGAGCATATTATAGAGAATAGCAATCCCTGTGTATATTATAGGGAATCGCAGTCCCTGTTTATATTAGAGAGAATAGCAGCCTCTGTGCATATTGTAGAGAATAGCAGCCCCTATGTATATTATAGAGAATAGCAGCCTCTGTGTATATTATAGAGAATAGAAGTCCCTGTGTATATTACAGAGAATAGCAGACCCTGTGTATATTACAGAGAATGGCAACCCCTTTGTATATTATAGAGAATAGCAGCCCCTGTGTATATTATCGTGAATAGCAACCCCTGTGTATATTGTAGAGAATAATAGCCCCTGTGTATATTATAGAGAATAGCAATCCCCGAGTATATTATAGATAATAGCAGTCCCTGTGTATATTATAGGGAATCGCAGTCCCTGTTTATATTAGAGAGAATAGCAGCCCCTGTGCATATTGTAGAGAATAGCAACCCCTGTGTATATTATAGAGAATAGCAGCCCCTGTGTATATTATAGAGAATAGCAGTCCCTGTTTATATTATGGAAAATAGCAGCCCCTATGTATATTATAGAGCAAAGCTGTCCCTGTTTATATTAGATAGAATAGCAGTCCCTGTGTATAATATAGAGAATTGCATTCCCTGTGTATATTGTAGAGAATAGCAGTCCCTATTTGTATTAGGGAGAATTGCAGTCCCTGTGTATATTGTTGAGAATAGATGTTCCTGTTTGTATTATAGAGAATAGCAGTCCCTGTGTATGTTATAGAGAATAGCAGTCCCTGTGTATATTATAGAGAATAGCAGCCCCTGTGTATATTATAGAGAATAGCAGCGCCTGTGTATATTATAGAGAATAGCAGTCCCTGTGTATATTATCGAGAATAGCAGCCCCTGTATATGTTATAGAGTATAGCAGTCCCTGTGTATGTTATAGAGAATAGCAGCCCCTGTGTATATTAAAGAGAATAGCAGCCCCTGTGTATATTATAGAGAATAGCAGCCCATGTTTATATTATAGCGAATTCCGCCCCTGTGTATATTTCAGAGAATAGCAATCCCTGTATATGTTATTGAGAGTAGCAGTCCCGGTGTATTTTATAGAGATTAGCTTCCCATGTGTATATTACAGAGAATAGCAGTCCCTGTGCATATTATAGAGAATCGCAGCCCCTGTGTATAATATTGAGAATAGCAGCCCCTTTGAATGTTACAGAGAATAGCAGTCCCTGTGTATATTATAGAGAATAGCAATCCCTGTGTATATTATAGAGAATAGCAGCCCCTGTGTATATTATAGAGAATAGCAGCCCCTGTGTATATTATAGAGAATAGCAGCTCCTGTGTATATTATAGGGAATTGCAGTCCCTGTGTATATTATAGAGAATAGCAGTCCCTGTGTATATTATAGGGAATAGCAGCCCCTGTGTATATTATAGAGAATAGCAGCCCCTGTGTATATTATAGAGAATAGCAGCTCCTGTGTATATTATAGGGAATTGCAGTCCCTGTGTATATTATAGAGAATAGCAGTCCCTGTGTATATTATAGAGAATAGCAGACCCTGTGTATATTATAGAGAATAGCAGCCCCTGTGTATATTATAGAAAATAGCTGTCCCTGTGTTTATTGTAGAGAATAGCAGCCCCTTTACTTATTACAGACAGTAGCTCTCCCTGTGTATATTATAGGGAATAGCAGTCCCTGTGTATATTGTAGAGAATAGCAGCCCCTGTGTATATTATAGAGAATAGCAACTCCTGTGTATATTATAGAGAATAGCTGCCTCAGTGTATAATATAGAGAATAGCAGTTCCTGTGTGTATAATAGAGAGTAGCAGTCGCTGTGTATATTATAGAGAATAGCAGTCCCTGTGTATATTATCGAGAATAGCAGCCCCAGTCAAAATTATAGAGTATAGCAGTCCCTATGTATATTATAGAGAATAGCAGCCCCTGTGTATATTATAGAGAATAGCAGTCCCTGTGTATATTATAGAGAATCGCAGTCCCTGTGTATATTATAGAGAATAGCAGCGCCTGTGTATATTATTGAGAATAGCAGCCTCAGTGTATATTATAGAGAATTGCAGCCCCTGTGTATATTATAGAGAATAGCAGTCCCTGTGTATATTATAGAGAATAGCAGCCCATGTGTATATTATAGAGAATAGCAGCCCCTGTGTATATTATAGAGAATAGCAGCTTCTGTGTATATTATAGAGAATAGCAGCCTCAGTGTATATTATAGAGAATGGCAGTCCCTGTGTATATTATAGAGAATAGCAGCCCCTGTGTATATTATAGAGAATGGCAGTCCCCGTGTATATTATAGAGAATAGCAGCCCCTGTGTATATTATAGAGAATAGCAATCCCTGTGTGTATAATATAGAGAATAGCAGCCCCTGTGTATATTATAGTGAATAGCAGCCCCTGTGTATATTGTAGAGAATAGTATCCCCTGTTTATATTATAGAGAATAGCAGCCCCTGTGTATATTATAGTGAATATCAGCCCCTGTGTATATTGTAGAGAATAGTAACCCCTGTGTTTATTATAGAGAATAGCAATCCCCGTGCATATTATAGAGAATTGCAGCCGCTGTGTATATTATGGAGAATTGCAGCCCCTGTGTATATTATAGAGAATAGCAGTCCCTGTGTATATTATGGAGAATAGCAGTCCCTGTGTAGATTATAGAGAATAGCAGCCCCTGTGTATATTATAGAGAATAGCAGCCCCTGTGTATAATATAGAGAATAGCAGCCCCTGTGTATATTATAGAGAATAGCAGCCCCTGTGTATATTATAGGGGATAGTAGTCCCTGTGTATATTATAGAGAATAGAAGTCCCTGTGTATACTTTAGAGAATTGCAGCCTCTGTGTATATTATAGAGAATTGCAGCTCCTGTGTACAATATAGAGAATAGCAGTCCCTGTGTATTTTATAGAGATTAGCTTCCCTTCTGTATATTACAGAGAATAGCAGTCCCTGTGCATATTATAGAGAATCGCAGCCCCTGTGTATATTATAGAGAATAGCAGCCCCTGTGTATGTTACAGAGAATAGCCGTCCCTGTGTATATTATAGAGATTAGCAATCCCTGTGTATATTATAGAGAATAGCAGCCCCTGTGTATATTATAGAGAATAGCTGTCACTGTGTATATTATAGAGAATAGCAGCCCCTGTGTATATTATAGGGAATTGCAGTCCCTGTGTATATTATGGAGAATAGCAGTCCCTGTTTATATTATAGAGAATAGCAGCCCCTCTGTATATTATAGGAAATAGCAGCCCCTGTGTATATTATAGTGAACAGCAGTCACTGTGTTAATTACAGAGAATAGCAGTCCTTGTGTATATTATAGAGAATAGCAATCCCTGTGTATATTATAGAGAATAGCAGTCCCTGTGTATACTATGGAGAATAGCAGCCCCTGTGTATATTATAGATAATAGCAACCCTGTGCATATTATAGAGAATAGCAGCCCCTATATATATTATAGAGAATAGCAGCCTCTGTGTATATTATAGAGAATAGAAGTCCCTGTGTATATTACAGAGAATAGCAGACCCTGTGTATATTATAGAGAATGGCAACCCCTTTGTATATTATAGAGAATAGCAGCCCCTGTGTATATTATAGAGAATAGCAGCCCGTGTGTATATTATAGAGAATATCAGCCTCTGTGTATATTATAGAGAATAGCAGTCCCAGTGTATATTACTGAGAATAGCAGCCCCTGAGTATATTATAGAGAATAGCAGCCCCCGTGTATATTATAGAGAATAGCAGCCCCTGTGTATATTATAGAGAATAGCAGTCCCTGTGTATATTATAGAGAATAGCAGCCCCTGTGTATATTATAGAGAATCGCAGCCCCAGTGTATATTATAGAGAATAGCAGCCCCTGTGTATATTATAGAAAATAGCAGTCCCTGTGTTAATTGTAGAGAATAGCAGCCCCTTTACTTATTATAGACAGTAGCACTCCCTGTGTATATTATAGGGAATAGCAGTCCCTGTGTATATTGTAGAGAATAGCAATCCGACTGTATATTATAGAAAATAGCAACCCCTGTGTATATTATAGAGAATAGCTGCCTCAGTGTATAATATAGAGAATAGCATTTCCTGTGTGTATTATAGAGAATAGCAACCCCTGTGTATATTATAGAGAATTGCAGCTCCTGTGTACAATATAGAGAATAGCAGTTCCTGTGTGTATTATAGAGAATAGCAGCCCCTGTGTATATTATAGAGAATAGCAGCCCCTATGTATATTATAGAGAATAGCAGTCACTGTGTATATTATACAGAATAGCAGCCCCTGTGTATAGTATAGAGAACAGCAGCCCCTGTGTATATTATAGAGAATAGCAGCCCCTGTGTATATTATAGAGAATAGCAGCCCCTGTGTATATTATAGAAAAATGCAGTCCCTGTGTATATTATAGAAAAAAGCAGTCACTGTGTATATTATAGAGAATAGCAGCCCGTTTGTATATTATAGAGAATAGCAGCCCCTGTGTATATGATAGAGAAATGAAGTCCCTGTGTATATTATAGAATATAGCAGCCCCTGGGAATATAATAGAGAATAGCAGTCCCTTTGTATATTATAGAGAATAGCAGCTCCTGTGTATATTATAGGAAATAGCAGTCCCTGTGTATATTATAGAGAATAGCAGCCCATGTGTATATTATGGAGAATAGCAGCCCCCATGTATATTATAGAGAATAGCAGCGCCTGTGTATATTATAGAGAATAGCAGCCTCAGTGTATATTATAGAGAATAGCAGGCCCTGTGTATATTATAGAGAATAGCAGTCCCTGTGTATATTATAGAGAATAGCAGCGCCTGTGTATATTATAGAGAATAGCAGCATCAGTGTATATTATAGAGAATAGCAGGCCCTGTGTATATTATAGAGAATAGTAGTACCTGTGTATATTATAGAGAATAGCAGCCCTAGTGTATATTATAGAGAATAGCAGTCTCTCTGTATATTATAGAGAATAGCAGTCCCTGTGTATATTATGGAGAATAGCAGTCCCTGTGTATATTATAGTGAAGAGCAGCCCCTGTGTATATTGTAGAGAATAGTAGCCCCTGTGTATATTATAGAGAATAGCAGCCCCTGTGTATATTATACTGAATAGCAGCCCCTGTGTATATTGTAGAGAATAGTAGCCCCTGTGTATATTATAGAGAATAGCAATCCCTGTGCATATTATAGAGAATAGCCGTACCTGTGTATATTATAGGGAATCGCAGTCCCAGTTTATATTGGAGAGAATAGCAGCCCCTGTGCATATCATAGAGAATAGCAGCCCCTGTGTATATTATAGAGTATAGCAGCGCCTGTATATATTATAGAGAATAGCAGCCCCTGTGTATATTATAGAGAATAGCAGTCCCTGTTTATATTAGAGAGAATAGCAGTCCATGTGTATATTATAGAGAACAGCAGTCCCTGTGCATTAAGTAGAGAATAGCAGTCCCTGTGTATATTATAGAAAATAGCAGCCCCTATGTATATTATAGAGCATAGCTGTCCCTGTTTATATTAGAGTGAATAGCAGTCCCTGTGTATATTGTAGAGAATAGCAGTTCCTGTGTGTATTATTAGAGAATAGCAGCCTCTGTGTACATTATAGAGAATAGCAGTCCCTGTTTATATTAGAGAGAATAGCAGTCCCTGTGTATATTGTAGAGAATAGATGTTCCTGTGTGTATTATAGAGAATAGCAGTCCCTGTGTATATTATAGAGAATAGCAGTCCCTGTGTGTATTATAGAGAATAGCAGTCCCTGTGTATATTATAGAGGATAGCAGTCCCTGTGTATATTGTAGAGAATAGCAGTCCCTGTGTGTATTATAGAGAATAGCAGCCCCTGTGTATATTATAGAGAATAGCAGTCCCAGTATATATTATAGAGAATAGCAGCCCCTCTGTATATTATAGAGAATAGCAGCCCCTGTGTATATTATAGAGAATAGCAGCCGCTGTGTATATTAGAGAGAATAGCAGTCCTTGTGTATATTATAGGGAATAGCAGTCCCTGTGTATATTATAGAGAATTGCAGCCCCTGTGTACAATATAGAGAATAGTAGCCTGTGTGTATTATAGAGAATAGCAGCCCCTGTGTATATTATAGTGAATAGCAGCCCCTGTGTATATTATAGAGAACAGCAGCATGTGTGTATATTGTAGAGAATAGCAGCCCCTGTGTATATTATGGAGAGTAGCAGTACCTGTGTATATAATATAGAGAATAGCAGCCCCTGTGTATATTATAGATAATAGCAGCCTCTGTGTATATTATAGAGAATATCAGTCCCTGTGTATATTATAGAGAATAGCAGCCCCTGTGTATACTATAGAGAATAGCAGCGCCTGTGTATATTATAGAGAATAGCAGTCCCTGTGTATATTATCGAGAATAGCAGCCCCTGTATATGTTATAGAGTATTGCAGTCCCTTTGTATATTATAGAGAATAGCAGCCCCTGTGTATATTAAAGAGAATAGCAGCCCCTGTGTATATTATAGAGAATAGCAGCCCATGTTTATATTATAGAGAATTCCGCCCCTGTGTATATTTCAGGGAATTGCAGTCCCTGTATATGTTATTGAGAGTAGCAGTCCCTGTGTATTTTATAGAGATTAGCTTCCCATGTGTATATTACAGAGAATAGCAGTCCCTGTGCATATTATAGAGAATCGCAGCCCCTGTGTATATTATTGAGAATAGCAGCCCCTTTGTATGTTACAGAGAATAGCAGTCCCTGTGTATATTATAGAGAATAGCAATCCCTGTGTATATTATAGAGAATAGCAGCCCCTGTGTATATTATAGAGAATAGCAGCCCCTGTGTATATTATAGAAAATAGCTGTCCCTGTGTTTATTGTAGAGAATAGCAGCCCCTTTACTTATTACAGACAGTAGCACTCCATGTGTATATTATAGGGAATAGCAGTCCCTGTGTATATTGTAGAGAATAGCAGCCCCTGTGTATATTATAGAGAATAGCAACTCCTGTGTATATTATAGAGAATAGCTGCCTCAGTGTATAATATAGAGAATAGCAGTTCCTGTGTGTATTATAGAGAGTAGCAGTCGCTGTGTATATTATAGAGAATAGCAGTCCCTGTGTATATTATCGAGAATAGCAGCCCCAGTAAAAATTATAGAGTATAGCAGTCCCTATGTATATTATAGAGAATAGCAGCCCCTGTGTATATTGTAGAGAATAGGAGCCCCTGTGTATATTATAGAGAATAGCAGCCCCTGTGTATATTATGGACAATAGCCGCCCCTGTGTATATTTACCGAGAAAAGCAGTCCCTGTGTATATTATAGAGATTAGCAGCCCATGTGTATATTACAGAGAATAGCAGTCTCTGTGTATATTATAGAGAATTGCAGCCCCTGTGTATATTATAGAGAATAGCCGACCCTGTGTACATTATAGAGAATAGCAGTCCCTGTGTATATTATAGAGAATAGCGGCCCCTGTGTATATTACAGAGAATAGCAGTCCCTTTGCATATTATAGAGAATAGCAGCCCCTCTGTATATTATAGAGATTCGCTGTCTCTGTGTATGTTATAGAGAATAGCAGCCCCTGTGTATATTATAGAGAATAGCAGTCCCTGTGCATTTTGTAGAGAATAGCAGTTCCTGTGTTTATTATAGAGAATAGCAGCCTCTGTGTATATTATAGAGAATAGCAGCCTCTGTGTATATTATAGAGAATAGCAGCCCCTCTGAACAATATAGAGAATAGCAGCCCCTGTGTATATTATAGAGAATAGCAGTCCCTGTGTATATTCTAGAGAATAGCAGCCCCTGTGTATATTATAGAGAATAGCAGTCACTGTGTATATTATAGAGAATAGCAGCCTCAGTGTATATTATAGATTATAGCAGGCCCTGTGTATATTACAGAGAATAGCAGTCCCTGTGTATATTATAGAGAATAGCAGCCCCTGTGTATATTATAGAGAATAGCAGCCTCTGTGTATATTATAGAGAATATCAGTCCCTGTGTATATTATAGAGAATAGCAGCCCCTGTGTATACTATAGAGAATAGCAGCACCTGTGTATATTATAGAGAATAGCAGCATCAGTGTATATTATAGAGAATAGCAGGCCCTGTGTATAGTATAGAGTATAGAAGTCCCTGGTTATATTATAAAGAATAGAAGCCCTAGTGTATATTATAGAGAATAGCAGTCTCTCTGTATATTATAGAGAATAGCAGTCCCTGTGCATATTATGGAGAGTAGCAGTCCCTGTGTATATAATATAGAGAATAGCAGCCCCTGTGTATATTATAGTGAAGAGCAGACCCTGTGTATATTGTAGAGAATAGTAGCCCCTGTGTATATTATAGAGAATAGCAGCCCCTGTGTATATTATAGTGAATAGCAGCCCCTGTGTATATTGTAGAGAATAATAGCCCCTGTGTATATTATAGAGAATAGCAATCGCCGAGCATATTATAGAGAATAGCAGTCCCTGTGTATATTATAGGGAATCGCAGTCCCTGTTTATATTAGAGAGAATAGCAGCCTCTGTGCATATTGTAGAGAATAGCAGCCCCTGTGTATATTATAGAGTATAGCAGCGCCTTTATATATTATAGAGAATAGCAGCCCCTGTGTATATTATAGAGAATAGCAGTCCCTGTTTATATTAGAGAGAATAGCAGTCCATGTGTATATTATAGAGAACAGCAGTCCCTGTGCATTAAGTAGAGAATAGCAGTCCCTGTGTATATTATAGAAAATAGCAGCCCCTATGTATATTATAGAGCATAGCTGTCCCTGTTTATATTAGAGTGAATAGCAGTCCCTGTGTATATTGTAGAGAATAGCAGTTCCTGTGTGTATTATTAGAGAATAGCAGCCTCTGTGTACATTATAGAGAATAGCAGTCCCTGTTTATATTAGAGAGAATAGCAGTCCCTGTGTATATTGTAGAGAATAGATGTTCCTGTGTGTATTATAGAGAATAGCAGTCCCTGTGTATATTATAGAGAATAGCAGTCCCTGTGTGTATTATAGAGAATAGCAGTCCCTGTGTATATTATAGAGGATAGCAGTCCCTGTGTATATTGTAGAGAATAGCAGTCCCTGTGTGTATTATAGAGAATAGCAGCCCCTGTGTATATTATAGAGAATAGCAGCCCCTGTGTATATTATAGAGAATAGCAGCCGCTGTGTATATTAGAGAGAATAGCAGTCCTTGTGTATATTATAGGGAATAGCAGTCCCTGTGTATATTATAGAGAATTGCAGCCCCTGTGTACAATATAGAGAATAGTAGCCTGTGTGTATTATAGAGAATAGCAGCCCCTGTGTATATTATAGTGAATAGCAGCCCCTGTGTATATTATAGAGAACAGCAGCATGTGTGTATATTGTAGAGAATAGCAGCCCCTGTGTATATTATGGAGAGTAGCAGTACCTGTGTATATAATATAGAGAATAGCAGCCCCTGTGTATATTATAGATAATAGCAGCCTCTGTGTATATTATAGAGAATATCAGTCCCTGTGTATATTATAGAGAATAGCAGTCCCTGTGTATACTATAGAGAATAGCAGCGCCTGTGTATATTATAGAGAATAGCAGTCCCTGTGTATATTATCGAGAATAGCAGCCCCTGTATATGTTATAGAGTATTGCAGTCCCTTTGTATATTATAGAGAATAGCAGCCCCTGTGTATATTAAAGAGAATAGCAGCCCCTGTGTATATTATAGAGAATAGCAGCCCATGTTTATATTATAGAGAATTCCGCCCCTGTGTATATTTCAGGGAATTGCAGTCCCTGTATATGTTATTGAGAGTAGCAGTCCCTGTGTATTTTATAGAGATTAGCTTCCCATGTGTATATTACAGAGAATAGCAGTCCCTGTGCATATTATAGAGAATCGCAGCCCCTGTGTATATTATTGAGAATAGCAGCCCCTTTGTATGTTACAGAGAATAGCAGTCCCTGTGTATATTATAGAGAATAGCAATCCCTGTGTATATTATAGAGAATAGCAGCCCCTGTGTATATTATAGAGAATAGCAGCCCCTGTGTATATTATAGAAAATAGCTGTCCCTGTGTTTATTGTAGAGAATAGCAGCCCCTTTACTTATTACAGACAGTAGCACTCCATGTGTATATTATAGGGAATAGCAGTCCCTGTGTATATTGTAGAGAATAGCAGCCCCTGTGTATATTATAGAGAATAGCAACTCCTGTGTATATTATAGAGAATAGCTGCCTCAGTGTATAATATAGAGAATAGCAGTTCCTGTGTGTATTATAGAGAGTAGCAGTCGCTGTGTATATTATAGAGAATAGCAGTCCCTGTGTATATTATCGAGAATAGCAGCCCCAGTAAAAATTATAGAGTATAGCAGTCCCTATGTATATTATAGAGAATAGCAGCCCCTGTGTATATTGTAGAGAATAGGAGCCCCTGTGTATATTATAGAGAATAGCAGCCCCTGTGTATATTATGGACAATAGCCGCCCCTGTGTATATTTACCGAGAAAAGGAGTCCCTGTGTATATTACAGAGATTAGCAGCCCATGTGTATATTACAGAGAATAGCAGTCTCTGTGTATATTATAGAGAATTGCAGCCCCTGTGTATATTATAGAGAATAGCCGACCCTGTGTATATTACAGAGAATAGCAGTCCCTTTGCATATTATAGAGAATAGCAGCCCCTCTGTATATTATAGAGATTCGCTGTCTCTGTGTATGTTATAGAGAATAGCAGCACCTGTGTATATTATAGAGAATAGCAGTCCCTGTGTATTTTGTAGAGAATAGCAGTTCCTGTGTTTATTATGGAGAATAGCAGCCTCTGTGTATATTATAGAGAATAGCAGCCTCTGTGTATATTATAGAGAATAGCAGCCCCTCTGAACAATATAGAGAATAGCAGCCCCTGTGTATATTATAGAGAATAGCAGTCCCTGTGTATATTCTAGAGAATAGCAGCCCCTGTGTATATTATAGAGAATAGCAGTCACTGTGTATATTATAGAGAATAGCAGCCTCAGTGTATATTATAGATTATAGCAGGCCCTGTGTATATTACAGAGAATAGCAGTCCCTGTGTATATTATAGAGAATAGCAGCCCCTGTGTATATTATAGAGAATAGCAGCCTCTGTGTATATTATAGAGAATATCAGTCCCTGTGTATATTATAGAGAATAGCAGCCCCTGTGTATACTATAGAGAATAGCAGCACCTGTGTATATTATAGAGAATAGCAGCATCAGTGTATATTATAGAGAATAGCAGGCCCTGTGTATAGTATAGAGTATAGAAGTCCCTGGTTATATTATAAAGAATAGAAGCCCTAGTGTATATTATAGAGAATAGCAGTCCCTGTGTATATTATAGAGAATCGCAGTCCCTGTGTATATTATAGAGAATAGCAGTGCCTGTGTATATTATTGAGAATAGCAGCCTCAGTGTATATTATAGAGAATAGCAGGCCCTGTGTATATTATAGAGAATAGCATTCCCTGTGTATATTATAGAGAATAGCGGTCCCTGTGTATATTATAGAGAATTGCAGCCCCTGTGTATATTATAGAGAATAGCAGTCCCTGTGTATATTATAGAGAATAGCAGCCCATGTGTATATTATAGAGAATAGCAGCCCCTGTGTATATTAAAGAGAATAGCAGCGCCTGTGTATATTATAGAGAATAGCAGCCTCAGTGTATATTATAGAGAATGGCAGTCCCTGTGTATATTATAGAGAATAGCAGCCCCTGTGTATATTATAGAGAATGGCAGTCCCCGTGTATATTATAGAGAATAGCAGCCCCTGTGTATATTATAGAGAATAGCAATCCCTGTGTGTATAATATAGAGAATAGCAGCCCCTGTGTATATTATAGTGAATAGCAGCACCTGTGTATATTGTAGAGAATAGTATCCCCTGTTTATATTATAGAGAATAGCAGCCCCTGTCTATATTATAGTGAATATCAGCCCCTGTGTATATTGTAGAGATTAGTAACCCCTGTGTTTATTATAGAGAATAGCAATCCTCGTGCATATTATAGAGAATTGCAGCCGCTGTGTATATTATGGAGAATAGCAGCCCCTGTGTATATTATAGAGAATAGCAGTCCCTGTGTATATTATGGAGAATAGCAGTCCCTGTGTAGATTATAGAGAATAGCAGCCCCTGTGTATATTATAGAGAATAGCAGCCCCTGTGTATAATATAGAGAATAGCAGCCCCTGTGTATATTATAGAGAATAGCAGCCCCTGTGTATATTATAGGGAATAGTAGTCCCTGTGTATATTATAGAGAATAGAAGTCCCTGTGTATACTTTAGAGAATTGCAGCCTCTGTGTATATTATAGAGAATTGCAGCTCCTGTGTACAATATAGAGAATAGCAGTCCCTGTGTATTTTATAGAGATTAGCTTCCCTTCTGTATATTACAGTGTATAGCAGTCCCTGTGCATATTATAGAGAATCGCAGCCCCTGTGTATATTATAGAGAATAGCAGCCCCTGTGTATGTTACAGAGAATATCCGTCCCTGTGTATATTATAGAGATTAGCAATCCCTGTGTATATTATAGAGAATAGCAGCCCCTGTGTATATTATAGAGAATAGCTGTCACTATGTATATTATAGAGAATAGCAGCCCCTGTGTATATTATAGGGAATTGCAGTCCCTGTGTATATTATGGAGAATAGCAGTCCCTGTTTATATTATAGAGAATAGCAGCCCCTCTGTATATTATAGGAAATAGCAGCCCCTGTGTATATTATAGAGAACAGCAGCCACTGTGTATATTATAGAGATTTGCAGTCCCTGTGTATATTATAGAGAATAGCAGCCCCTGTGTTAATTACAGAGAATAGCAGTCCTTGTGTATATTATAGAGAATAGCAATCCCTGTGTATATTATAGAGAATAGCAGTCCCTGTGTATACTATGGAGAATAGCAGCCCCTGTGTATATTATAGATAATAGCAACCCTGTGCATATTATAGAGAATAGCAGCCCCTATGTATATTATAGAGAATAGCAGCCTCTGTGTATATTATAGAGAATAGAAGTCCCTGTGTATATTACAGAGAATAGCAGACCCTGTGTATATTATAGAGAATGGCAACCCCTTTGTATATTATAGAGAATAGCAGCCCCTGTGTATATTATAGAGAATAGCAGCCCGTGTGTATATTATAGAGAATATCAGCCTCTGTGTATATTATAGAGAATAGCAGTCCCAGTGTATATTACTGAGAATAGCAGCCCCTGAGTATATTATAGAGAATAGCAGCCGCCGTGTATATTATAGAGAATAGCAGCCCCTGTGTATATTATAGAGAATAGCAGTCCCTGTGTATATTATAGAGAATAGCAGCCCCTGTGTATATTATAGAGAATCGCAGCCCCAGTGTATATTATAGAGAATAGCAGCCCCTGTGTATATTATAGAAAATAGCAGTCCCTGTGTTAATTGTAGAGAATAGCAGCCCCTTTACTTATTATGGACAGTAGCACTCCCTGTGTATATTATAGGGAATAGCAGTCCCTGTGTATATTGTAGAGAATAGCAATCCGACTGTATATTATAGAAAATAGCAACCCCTGTGTATATTATAGAGAATAGCTGCCTCAGTGTATAATATAGAGAATAGCATTTCCTGTGTGTATTATAGAGAATAGCAACCCCTGTGTATATTATAGAGAATTGCAGCTCCTGTGTACAATATAGAGAATAGCAGTTCCTGTGTGTATTATAGAGAATAGCAGCCCCTGTGTATATTATAGAGAATAGCAGCCCCTATGTATATTATAGAGAATAGCAGTCACTGTGTATATTATACAGAATAGCAGCCCCTGTGTATAGTATAGAGAACAGCAGCCCCTGTGTATATTATAGAGAATAGCAGCCCCTGTGTATATTATAGAGAATAGCAGCCCCTGTGTATATTATAGAAAAATGCAGTCCCTGTGTATATTATAGAAAAAAGCAGTCACTGTGTATATTATAGAGAATAGCAGCCCGTTTGTATATTATAGAGAATAGCAGCCCCTGTGTATATGATAGAGAAATGAAGTCCCTGTGTATATTATAGAATATAGCAGCCCCTGGGAATATAATAGAGAATAGCAGTCCCTTTGTATATTATAGAGAATAGCAGCTCCTGTGTATATTATAGGAAATAGCAGTCCCTGTGTATATTATAGAGAATAGCAGCCCATGTGTATATTATGGAGAATAGCAGCCCCCATGTATATTATAGAGAATAGCAGCGCCTGTGTATATTATAGAGAATAGCAGCCTCAGTGTATATTATAGAGAATAGCAGGCCCTGTGTATATTATAGAGAATAGCAGTCCCTGTGTATATTATAGAGAATAGCAGCGCCTGTGTATATTATAGAGAATAGCAGCATCAGTGTATATTATAGAGAATAGCAGGCCCTGTGTATATTATAGAGAATAGTAGTACCTGTGTATATTATAGAGAATAGCAGCCCTAGTGTATATTATAGAGAATAGCAGTCTCTCTGTATATTATAGAGAATAGCAGTCCCTGTGTATATTATGGAGAATAGCAGTCCCTGTGTATATTATAGTGAAGAGCAGCCCCTGTGTATATTGTAGAGAATAGTAGCCCCTGTGTATATTATAGAGAATAGCAGCCCCTGTGTATATTATACTGAATAGCAGCCCCTGTGTATATTGTAGAGAATAGTAGCCCCTGTGTATATTATAGAGAATAGCAATCCCTGTGCATATTATAGAGAATAGCCGTACCTGTGTATATTATAGGGAATCGCAGTCCCAGTTTATATTGGAGAGAATAGCAGCCCCTGTGCATATCATAGAGAATTGCAGCCCCTGTGTATATTATAGAGTATAGCAGCGCCTGTATATATTATAGAGAATAGCAGCCCCTGTGTATATTATAGAGAATAGCAGTCCCTGTTTATATTAGAGAGAATAGCAGTCCATGTGTATATTATAGAGAACAGCAGTCCCTGTGCATTAAGTAGAGAATAGCAGTCCCTGTGTATATTATAGAAAATAGCAGCCCCTATGTATATTGTAGAGCATAGCTGTCCCTGTTTATATTAGAGTGAATAGCAGTCCCTGTGTATATTGTAGAGAATAGCAGTTCCTGTGTGTATTATTAGAGAATAGCAGCCTCTGTGTACATTATAGAGAATAGCAGTCCCTGTTTATATTAGAGAGAATAGCAGTCCCTGTGTATATTGTAGAGAATAGATGTTCCTGTGTGTATTATAGAGAATAGCAGTCCCTGTGTATATTATAGAGAATAGCAGTCCCTGTGTGTATTATAGAGAATAGCAGTCCCTGTGTATATTATAGAGGATAGCAGTCCCTGTGTATATTGTAGAGAATAGCAGTCCCTGTGTGTATTATAGAGAATAGCAGCCCCTGTGTATATTATAGAGAATAGCAGTCCCAGTATATATTATAGAGAATAGCAGCCCCTCTGTATATTATAGAGAATAGCAGCCCCTGTGTATATTATAGAGAATAGCAGCCGCTGTGTATATTAGAGAGAATAGCAGTCCTTGTGTATATTATAGGGAATAGCAGTCCCTGTGTATATTATAGAGAATTGCAGCCCCTGTGTACAATATAGAGAATAGTAGCCTGTGTGTATTATAGAGAATAGCAGCCCCTGTGTATATTATAATGAATAGCAGCCCCTGTGTATATTATAGAGAACAGCAGCATGTGTGTATATTGTAGAGAATAGCAGCCCCTGTGTATATTATGGAGAGTAGCAGTACCTGTGTATATAATATAGAGAATAGCAGCCCCTGTGTATATTATAGATAATAGCAGCCTCTGTGTATATTATAGTGAATATCAGTCCCTGTGTATATTATAGAGAATAGCAGCCCCTGTGTATACTATAGAGAATAGCAGCGCCTGTGTATATTATAGAGAATAGCAGTCCCTGTGTATATTATCGAGAATAGCAGCCCCTGTATATGTTATAGAGTATTGCAGTCCCTTTGTATATTATAGAGAATAGCAGCCCCTGTGTATATTAAAGAGAATAGCAGCCCCTGTGTATATTATAGAGAATAGCAGCCAATGTTTATATTATAGAGAATTCCGCCCCTGTGTATATTTCAGGGAATTGCAGTCCCTGTATATGTTATTGAGAGTAGCAGTCCCTGTGTATTTTATAGAGATTAGCTTCCCATGTGTATATTACAGAGAATAGCAGTCCCTGTGCATATTATAGAGAATCGCAGCCCCTGTGTATATTATTGAGAATAGCAGCCCCTTTGTATGTTACAGAGAATAGCAGTCCCTGTGTATATTATAGAGAATAGCAATCCCTGTGTATATTATAGAGAATAGCAGCCCCTGTGTATATTATAGAGAATAGCAGCCCCTGTGTATATTATAGAAAATAGCTGTCCCTGTGTTTATTGTAGAGAATAGCAGCCCCTTTACTTATTACAGACAGTAGCACTCCATGTGTATATTATAGGGAATAGCAGTCCCTGTGTATATTGTAGAGAATAGCAGCCCCTGTGTATATTATAGAGAATAGCAACTCCTGTGTATATTATAGAGAATAGCTGCCTCAGTGTATAATATAGAGAATAGCAGTTCCTGTGTGTATTATAGAGAGTAGCAGTCGCTGTGTATATTATAGAGAATAGCAGTCCCTGTGTATATTATCGAGAATAGCAGCCCCAGTAAAAATTATAGAGTATAGCAGTCCCTATGTATATTATAGAGAATAGCAGCCCCTGTGTATATTATCGAGAAAAGCAGCCCCAGTAAAATTATAGAGTATAGCAGTCCCTATGTATATTATAGAGAATAGCAGCCCCTGTGTATATTATAGAGAATAGCAGTCCCTGTGTATATTATAGAGAATCGCAGACCCTGTGTATATTATAGAGAATAGCAGCGCCTGTGTATATTATAGAGAATAGCAGCCCCTGTGTATATTATTGAGAATAGCAGCCTCAGTGTATATTATAGAGAATAGCAGGCCCTGTGTATATTATAGAGAATAGCTGCCCCTGTGTATATTATTGAGAATAGCAGCCTCAGTGTATATTATAGAGAATAGCAGGCCCTGTGTATATTATAGAGAATAGCAGTCCCTGTGTATATTATAGAGAATGGCGGTCCCTGAGTATATTATAGAGAATTGCAGCCCCTGTGTATATTATAGAGAATAGCAGTCCCTGTGTATATTATAGAGAATTGCAGCCCCTGTGTATATTATAGAGAATAGCAGCCCATGTGTATATTATAGAGAATAGCAGCCCCTGTGTATATTATAGAGAATAGCAGCGCTTGTGTATATTATAGTGAATAGCAGCCTCAGTGTATATTATAGAGAATGGCAGTCCCCGTGTATATTATAGAGAATAGCAGCCCCTGTGTATATTATAGAGAATGGCAGTCCCCGTGTATATTATAGAGAATAGCAGCCCCTGTGTATATTATAGAGAATAGCAGTCTCTGTGCATATTATAGAGAATAGCAGTCTCTGTGCATATTATAGAGAATTGCAGTCCCTGTGTATATTATAGAGAATAGCAATCCCTGTGTGTGTAATATAGAGAATAGCAGCCCCTGTGTATATTATAGTGAATCGCAGCCCCTGTGTATATTGTAGAGAATAGCAGCGCCTGTGTATATTATACAGAATAGCAGCCTCAGTGTATATTATAGAGAATGGCAGTCCCTGTGTTTATTATAGAGAATAGCAGCCCCTGTGTATATTATAGAGAATGGCAGTCCCCGTGTATATTATAGAGAATAGCAGCCCCTGTGTATATTATAGAGAATAGCAGTCTCTGTGCATATTATAGAGAATAGCAGTCTCTGTGCATATTATAGAGAATTGCAGTCCCTGTGTATATTATAGAGAATAGCAATCCCTGTGTGTATAATATAGAGAATAGCAGCCCCTGTGTATATTATAGTGAATAGCAGCCCCTGTGTATATTGTAGAGAATAGTATCCCCTGTTTATATTATAGAGAATAGCAGCCCCTGTGTATATTATAGTGATAATCAGCCCCTGTGTATATTGTAGAGAATAGTAACCCTTGTGTTTATTATAGAGAATAGCAATCCCCGTGCATATTATAGAGAATAGCCGACCCTGTGTACATTATAGAGAATAGCAGTCCCTGTGTATATTATAGAGAATAGCGGCCCCTGTGTATATTACAGAGAATAGCAGTCCCTTTGCATATTATAGAGAATAGCAGCCCCTCTGTATATTATAGAGATTCGCTGTCTCTGTGTATGTTATAGAGAATAGCAGCCCCTGTGTATATTATAGAGAATAGCAGTCCCTGTGTATTTTGTAGAGAATAGCAGTTCCTGTGTTTATTATAGAGAATAGCAGCCTCTGTGTATATTATAGAGAATAGCAACCTCTGTGTATATTATAGAGAATAGCAGCCCCTCTGAACAATATAGAGAATAGCAGCCCCTGTGTATATTATAGAGAATAGCAGTCCCTGTGTATATTCTAGAGAATAGCAGCCCCTGTGTATATTATAGAGAATAGCAGTCACTGTGTATATTATAGAGAATAGCAGCCTCAGTGTATATTATAGATTATAGCAGGCCCTGTGTATATTACAGAGAATAGCAGTCCCTGTGTATATTATAGAGAATAGCAGCCCCTGTGTATATTATAGAGAATAGCAGCCTCTGTGTATATTATAGAGAATATCAGTCCCTGTGTATATTATAGAGAATAGCAGCCCCTGTGTATACTATAGAGAATAGCAGCACCTGTGTATATTATAGAGAATAGCAGCATCAGTGTATATTATAGAGAATAGCAGGCCCTGTGTATAGTATAGAGTATAGAAGTCCCTGGGTATATTATAAAGAATAGAAGCCCTAGTGTATATTATAGAGAATAGCAGTCTCTCTGTATATTATGGAGAATAGCAGTCCCTGTGCATATTATGGAGAGTAGCAGTCCCCGTGTATATAATATAGAGAATAGCAGCCCCTGTGTATATTTTAGTGAAGAGCAGACCCTGTGTATATTGTAGAGAATAGTAGCCCCTGTGTATATTATAGAGAATAGCAGCCCCTGTGTATATTATAGTGAATAGCAGCCCCTGTGTATATTGTAGAGAATAATAGCCCCTGTGTATATTATAGAGAATAGCAATCCCCGAGCATATTATAGAGAATAGCAGTCCCTGTGTATATTATAGGGAATCGCAGTCCCTGTTTATATTAGAGAGAATAGCAGCCCCTGTGCATATTGTAGAGAATAGCAACCCCTGTGTATATTATAGAGAATAGCAGCCCCTGTGTATATTATAGAGAATAGCAGTCCCTGTTTATATTATGGAAAATAGCAGCCCCAATGTATATTATAGAGCAAAGCTGTCCCTGTTTATATTAGATAGAATAGCAGTCCCTGTGTATATTATAGAGAATAGCGGTCCCTGTGTATATTGTAGAGAATAGCAGTCCCTATTTGTATTAGGGAGAATAGCAGTCCCTGTGTATATTGTAGAGAATAGATGTTCCTGTCTGTATTATAGAGAATAGCAGTCCCTGTGTATGTTATAGAGAATAGCAGTCCCTGTGTATATTATAGAGAATAGCAGCCCCTGTGTATATTATAGAGAATTGCAGCCCCTGTGTATATTATAGAGAATAGCAGTCCCTGTGTATATTATCGAGAATAGCAGCCCCTGTATATGTTATAGAGTATAGCAGTCCCTGTGTATGTTATAGAGAATAGCAGCCCCTGTGTATATTAAAGAGAATAGCCGCCCCTGTGTATATTATAGAGAATAGCAGCCCATGTTTATATTATAGAGAATTCCGCCCCTGTGTATATTTCAGAGAATAGCAGTCCCTGTATATGTTATTGAGAGTAGCAGTCCCTGTGTATTTTATAGAGATTTGCTTCCCATGTGTATATTACAGAGAATAGCAGTCCCTGTGCATATTATAGAGAAATGCAGCCCCAGTGTATAATATTGAGAATAGCAGCCCCTTTGAATGTTACAGAGAATAGCAGTCCCTGTGTATATTATAGAGAATAGCAATCCCTGTGTATATTATAGAGAATAGCAGACCCTGTGTATATTATAGAGAATAGCAGCGCCTGTGTATATTATAGAGAATAGCAGCCCCTGTGTATATTATTGAGAATAGCAGCCTCAGTGTATATTATAGAGAATAGCAGGCCCTGTGTATATTATAGAGAATAGCTGCCCCTGTGTATATTATTGAGAATAGCAGCCTCAGTGTATATTATAGAGAATAGCAGGCCCTGTGTATATTATAGAGAATAGCAGTCCCTGTGTATATTATAGAGAATGGCGGTCCCTGAGTATATTATAGAGAATTGCAGCCCCTGTGTATATTATAGAGAATAGCAGTCCCTGTGTATATTATAGAGAATTGCAGCCCCTGTGTATATTATAGAGAATAGCAGCCCATGTGTATATTATAGAGAATAGCAGCCCCTGTGTATATTATAGAGAATAGCAGCGCTTGTGTATATTATAGTGAATAGCAGCCTCAGTGTATATTATAGAGAATGGCAGTCCCCGTGTATATTATAGAGAATAGCAGCCCCTGTGTATATTATAGAGAATGGCAGTCCCCGTGTATATTATAGAGAATAGCAGCCCCTGTGTATATTATAGAGAATAGCAGTCTCTGTGCATATTATAGAGAATAGCAGTCTCTGTGCATATTATAGAGAATTGCAGTCCCTGTGTATATTATAGAGAATAGCAATCCCTGTGTGTGTAATATAGAGAATAGCAGCCCCTGTGTATATTATAGTGAATCGCAGCCCCTGTGTATATTGTAGAGAATAGCAGCGCCTGTGTATATTATACAGAATAGCAGCCTCAGTGTATATTATAGAGAATGGCAGTCCCTGTGTTTATTATAGAGAATAGCAGCCCCTGTGTATATTATAGAGAATGGCAGTCCCCGTGTATATTATAGAGAATAGCAGCCCCTGTGTATATTATAGAGAATAGCAGTCTCTGTGCATATTATAGAGAATAGCAGTCTCTGTGCATATTATAGAGAATTGCAGTCCCTGTGTATATTATAGAGAATAGCAATCCCTGTGTGTATAATATAGAGAATAGCAGCCCCTGTGTATATTATAGTGAATAGCAGCCCCTGTGTATATTGTAGAGAATAGTATCCCCTGTTTATATTATAGAGAATAGCAGCCCCTGTGTATATTATAGTGATAATCAGCCCCTGTGTATATTGTAGAGAATAGTAACCCCTGTGTTTATTATAGAGAATAGCAATCCCCGTGCATATTATAGAGAATAGCCGACCCTGTGTACATTATAGAGAATAGCAGTCCCTGTGTATATTATAGAGAATAGCGGCCCCTGTGTATATTACAGAGAATAGCAGTCCCTTTGCATATTATAGAGAATAGCAGCCCCTCTGTATATTATAGAGATTCGCTGTCTCTGTGTATGTTATAGAGAATAGCAGCCCCTGTGTATATTATAGAGAATAGCAGTCCCTGTGTATTTTGTAGAGAATAGCAGTTCCTGTGTTTATTATAGAGAATAGCAGCCTCTGTGTATATTATAGAGAATAGCAACCTCTGTGTATATTATAGAGAATAGCAGCCCCTCTGAACAATATAGAGAATAGCAGCCCCTGTGTATATTATAGAGAATAGCAGTCCCTGTGTATATTCTAGAGAATAGCAGCCCCTGTGTATATTATAGAGAATAGCAGTCACTGTGTATATTATAGAGAATAGCAGCCTCAGTGTATATTATAGATTATAGCAGGCCCTGTGTATATTACAGAGAATAGCAGTCCCTGTGTATATTATAGAGAATAGCAGCCCCTGTGTATATTATAGAGAATAGCAGCCTCTGTGTATATTATAGAGAATATCAGTCCCTGTGTATATTATAGAGAATAGCAGCCCCTGTGTATACTATAGAGAATAGCAGCACCTGTGTATATTATAGAGAATAGCAGCATCAGTGTATATTATAGAGAATAGCAGGCCCTGTGTATAGTATAGAGTATAGAAGTCCCTGGGTATATTATAAAGAATAGAAGCCCTAGTGTATATTATAGAGAATAGCAGTCTCTCTGTATATTATGGAGAATAGCAGTCCCTGTGCATATTATGGAGAGTAGCAGTCCCCGTGTATATAATATAGAGAATAGCAGCCCCTGTGTATATTTTAGTGAAGAGCAGACCCTGTGTATATTGTAGAGAATAGTAGCCCCTGTGTATATTATAGAGAATAGCAGCCCCTGTGTATATTATAGTGAATAGCAGCCCCTGTGTATATTGTAGAGAATAATAGCCCCTGTGTATATTATAGAGAATAGCAATCCCCGAGCATATTATAGAGAATAGCAGTCCCTGTGTATATTATAGGGAATCGCAGTCCCTGTTTATATTAGAGAGAATAGCAGCCCCTGTGCATATTGTAGAGAATAGCAACCCCTGTGTATATTATAGAGAATAGCAGCCCCTGTGTATATTATAGAGAATAGCAGTCCCTGTTTATATTATGGAAAATAGCAGCCCCAATGTATATTATAGAGCAAAGCTGTCCCTGTTTATATTAGATAGAATAGCAGTCCCTGTGTATATTATAGAGAATAGCGGTCCCTGTGTATATTGTAGAGAATAGCAGTCCCTATTTGTATTAGGGAGAATAGCAGTCCCTGTGTATATTGTAGAGAATAGATGTTCCTGTCTGTATTATAGAGAATAGCAGTCCCTGTGTATGTTATAGAGAATAGCAGTCCCTGTGTATATTATAGAGAATAGCAGCCCCTGTGTATATTATAGAGAATTGCAGCCCCTGTGTATATTATAGAGAATAGCAGTCCCTGTGTATATTATCGAGAATAGCAGCCCCTGTATATGTTATAGAGTATAGCAGTCCCTGTGTATGTTATAGAGAATAGCAGCCCCTGTGTATATTAAAGAGAATAGCCGCCCCTGTGTATATTATAGAGAATAGCAGCCCATGTTTATATTATAGAGAATTCCGCCCCTGTGTATATTTCAGAGAATAGCAGTCCCTGTATATGTTATTGAGAGTAGCAGTCCCTGTGTATTTTATAGAGATTAGCTTCCCATGTGTATATTACAGAGAATAGCAGTCCCTGTGCATATTATAGAGAAATGCAGCCCCAGTGTATAATATTGAGAATAGCAGCCCCTTTGAATGTTACAGAGAATAGCAGTCCCTGTGTATATTATAGAGAATAGCAATCCCTGTGTATATTATAGAGAATAGCAGCCCCTGTGTATATTATAGAGAATAGCAGCACCTGTGTATATTATAGAGAATAGCAGCTCCTGTGTATATTATAGGGAATTGCAGTCCCTGTGTATATTATAGAGAATAGCAGTCCCTGTGTATATTATAGAGAATAGCAGCCCCTGTGTATATTATAGAGAATAGCAGCCCCTGTGTATATTATAGAGAATAGCAGCTCCTGTGTATATTATAGGGAATTGCAGTCCCTGTGTATATTATAGAGAATAGCAGTCCCTGTGTATATTATAGAGAATAGCAGACCCTGTGTATATTATAGAGAATAGCAGCCCCTGTGTATATTATAGAAAATAGCTGTCCCTGTGTTTATTGTAGAGAATAGCAGCCCCTTTACTTATTACAGACAGTAGCACTCCCTGTGTATATTATAGGGAATAGCAGTCCCTGTGTATATTGTAGAGAATAGCAACTCCTGTGTATACTATAGAGAATAGCTGCCTCAGTGTATAATATAGAGAATAGCAGTTCCTGTGTGTATAATAGAGAGTAGCAGTCGCTGTGTATATTATAGAGAATAGCAGTCCCTGTGTATATTATCGAGAATAGCAGCCCCAGTCAAAATTATAGAGTATAGCAGTCCCTATGTATATTATAGAGAATAGCAGCCCCTGTGTATATTATAGAGAATAGCAGTCCCTGTGTATATTATAGAGAATCGCAGTCCCTGTGTATATTATAGAGAATAGCAGCGCCTGTGTATATTATTGAGAATAGCAGCCTCAGTGTATATTATAGAGAATAGCAGGCCCTGTGTATATTATAGAGAATAGCAGGGCCTGTGTATATTATAGAGAATAGCAGCCTCAGTGTATATTATAGAGAATGGCAGTCCCTGTGTATATTATAGAGAATAGCAGCCCCTGTGTATATTATAGAGAATGGCAGTCCCCGTGTATATTATAGAGAATAGCAGCCCCTGTGTATATTATAGAGAATAGCAATCCCTGTGTGTATAATATAGAGAATAGCAGCCCCTGTGTATATTATAGTGAATAGCAGCCCCTGTGTATATTGTAGAGAATAGTATCCCCTGTTTATATTATAGAGAATAGCAGCCCCTGTGTATATTATAGTGAATATCAGCCCCTGTGTATATTGTAGAGAATAGTAACCCCTGTGTTTATTATAGAGAATAGCAATCCCCGTGCATATTATAGAGAATTGCAGCCGCTGTGTATATTATGGAGAATAGCAGCCCCTGTGTATATTATAGAGAATAGCAGTCCCTGTGTATATTATGGAGAATAGCAGTCCCTGTGTAGATTATAGAGAATAGCAGCCCCTGTGTATATTATAGAGAATAGCAGCCCCTGTGTATAATATAGAGAATAGCAGCCCCTGTGTATATTATAGAGAATAGCAGCCCCTGTGTATATTATAGGGAATAGTAGTCCCTGTGTATATTATAGAGAATAGAAGTCCCTGTGTATACTTTAGAGAATTGCAGCCTCTGTGTATATTATAGAGAATTGCAGCTCCTGTGTACAATATAGAGAATAGCAGTTCCTGTGTGTAATATAGAGAATAGCAGCCCCTGTGTATATTATAGAGAATAGCAGCCCCTGAGTATATTATCGAGAACAGCTGCCCCTGTATATATTATAGAGTATAGCAGTCCCTGTGTATATTATAGAGAACAGCAGCCCCTGTGTATATTATTGAGAATAGCAGCCCC